>NC_069506.1:196890802-197153302 GCF_027579735.1 Bombina bombina | reverse complement strand
AATTTTGCACACAAAAAATTAATGAAAAAGCAGTCAATTTGAAAAAAGACCATACCCCAGGTAAGAAAAATATTTCCTGAATATGTTTATTCCCAAATATGAAACTGATAGTCTGCAAAAGGAAATATACATAAATTTAGATCTTTATATTAATACATAAAGTGCCAAACCATAGCTGAGAGTGTCTTAAGTAATAAAAGCATACTTACTGAAAGACTGAGAAAAAAAATGAAAGAGAAGAAGGCGCTCCAATGGTGCAGAATGTTAAAACACAGCTAGATCTTCCCCAGAAATGATCCCCTTACAAGTAAATGGGTACTCACAAATAGAGCACACTATAATGCAGTGCTATTCTTGCAGGCTGGAGTATTCAGAGCCCACCAGCTAGCTCCCACCTGGGCCTCGATCCGATATGCAGCGTCGCCTGCAAAAGCCGGCGACTCCAAATTTTGCGCTGGTTTGGTATCACATATACAGCGTAACATAGAAGTTACGCTCGTATATTTCTGCCTTTGGCCGTAGTTTTTTGGCCCATAGACAGGTATACCAAACCAGCGCAGTTTGGTATCCAATATACAGCGTAAGGACTTACGTGGCAAAAATGGAGAAATCCTACTCCATTTTCACCTCGCCACAAATTGCAGGCGTAGTAAGCCTTACGCTGTCTATTGGAGCCCTGTAACTCCCTAAACTAGCTGCAAAATGAAACCTAACACCTAACGCATGCGAAATGTCTATCTACCTGTAAACCGCACACTGCTAAATAAAACCTAACACCTAACGCATGCGCAATGTCTATCTACCTGTCAACCGCGATCCCCTGCCGCAATCCCTGATAAAGTATTTAACCCCTAAACCGCCGCTCCCGGACCCCGCCGCCACCTACATTAAATGTATAACCCCCTAATGTGAGCCTCTACACCGCCGCCACCTACATTAACTACCCCCTAATGTGAGCCCCTACACCGCCGCCACCTACATTAACTACCCCCTAATGTGAGCCCCTACACCACCGCCACCTACATTAACTACCCCCTAATGTGAGCCCCTACCCCACCGCCATCTACATTAACTACCCCCTAATGTGAGCTCCTACCCCGGTGCCAGCTATATTAAAATTATTAACCCCTAATCTAATCCCACTATACCACCGCCCCCTATATTAAATTATTAACCCCTAATCTAATCCCCCTATACAGCTGCCACCTATATTAAATTATTAACCCCTAATCTAATCCCCCTATACCGCCGCCACCTATATTAAATTAATTAACCCCTAAAATACTAAACTATCCCTACCACTAAACCTAAGTCTAACCCTACAAATAGCCCTGAAAAGGGCTTTTTGTGTGGCATTACCCCAAAGTAAACAGCTCTATTGCCAGCCCTTAAAAGGGCTTTTTGCGGGGCTTTGCCCCAAAGTAATCAGCTCTTTTACCAGCCCTTAAAATGGTTTTTTGCGGGACATTGTCACAAAGTAATCAGCTCTTTTGCCTATAATCTAAATCCTGTTAAACACCGCCGCCACCTATAATAAATGTATTACCCCCTAATCTAATCCCCCTACACCGCCGCCACCTATATTAACTATATTACCCCCTAATCTAATCCCCCTACACCGCCGTCACCTATATTAACTATATTAACCCTAATTATATTAGGGTTAATATAGTTAATATAGCTATTATATTATATATGTATTAAGTATAATTACCCTATCTAACTCTAACACCCCTAACTAAATTCTTATTAAAATAAATCTAATTATATTAATATTTTTAATTAAAATATTCCAATTTAAATCTAAATACTTACCTATAAAATAAACCCTAAGATAGCTACAATATAATTAATAATTACATTGTAGCTATTTTAGGGTTTATATTTATTTTACAGGTAACTTGGTATTTATTTTAACTAGGTACAATAGCTATTAAATAGTTAATAACTATTTAATAGCTACCTTGTTAAAATAATCACCAATTCACCTGTAAAATAAATCCTAACCTAAGTTACAAATACACCTACACTATCAATAAATTAAATAAACTACAAATATCTAAACTAAAATACAATTAAATACACTAAACTAAATTACAAAAAACAAACAAACACTAAATTACAAAAAATAAAAAAAGATTACAAGGATTTTAAGCTAATTACACCTATTCTAAGCTCCCTAATAAAATAATAAAGCCCCCAAAATAAAAAAATGCCCTACCCTATTCTAAATTGAAAATTAACCAGCTCTTTTACCAGCCCTTAAAAGGGCTTTTTTGCGGGGCATGGCCCAAAGTATTCTGCTCTTTTGCCTGTAAAAAAAAACACAATACAAGAATTTTAAGCTAATTGCACCTATTCTAAGCCCCCTAATAAAATAATAAAGCCCACAAAATAAAAAAAATGCCCTACCCTATTCTAAATTAAAAAGTAATCAGCTCTTTTGCCTGTAAAAAAACACAATACCACCCCCAACATTAAAACCCACCACCCACATACCCCTACTCTAAACCCACCCAAACCCCCCTTAAAAAAACCTAACACTAAGCCCCAGAAGATCTCCCTACCTTGAGTCGTCTTCACCCAGCCGGGCCGAACTCTTCATCCAATCCGGGCGATGTCTTCATCCAAGCGACAAAGAAGAAGTCTTTCATCCGGCGATGTCTTCATCCAAGCGGCAAAGAAGAAGTCTTCCATCCCGGCGATGTCTTCATCCAAGCGGCAAAGAAGAGGTCCTTTATCGGGGCGAAGTTTTCCTCCAAGCGGCATCTTCAATCTTCTTTCTTCCAACCTCTGACACGGAACATCCAGCTGGCCCGACGACTGAAAGACGAATGAAGTTTCCTTTAAATGACGTCATCCAAGATGGCGTCCCTCGAATTTCCGATTGGCTGATAGGATTCTATCAGACAATCGGAATTAAGGTAAGAAAATCTGATTGGCTGATTCAATCAGCCAATCAGATTTAAGTTCAATCCGATTGGCTGATTGGATCAGCCAATCAGATTGAGCTTGCATTCTATTGGCTGATCGGAACAGCCAATAGAATGTGAGCTCAATCTGATTGGCTGATTGGATCAGCCAATCGGATTGAACTTGAATCTGATTGGCTGATTGAATCAGCCAATCAGATTTTCTTACCTTAATTCCGATTGGCTGATAGAATCCTATCAGTCAATCGGAATTCGAGGGACACCATCTTGGATGATGTCATTTAAAGGAAACTTCATTCGTCTCCCCGATGGAGGACCTCTTCTTTGCCGCTTGGATGAAGACATCGCTGGGATGGAAGACTTCTTCTTTGCCGCTTGGATGGAGACATCGCCCGGATTGGATGAAGAGTTCGGCCCGGCTGGGTGAAGACGACTCAAGGTAGGGAGATCTTCTGGGGCTTAGTGTTAGGTTTTTTTAAGGGGGGTTTGGGTGGGTTTAGAGTAGGGGTATGGGGTGGTGAGTTTTAATGTTGGGGGGTGGTATTGTGTTTTTTTACAGGCAAAAGAGCTGATTACTTTTTAATTTAGAATAGGGTAGGGCATTTTTTTTATTTTGTGGGCTTTATTATTTTATTAGGGGGCTTAGAATAGGTGTAATTAGCTTAAAATTCTTGTAATCTTTTTTTATTTTTTGTAATTTAGTGTTTGTTTGTTTTTGTAATTTAGTTCAGTGTATTTAATTGTATTTTAGTTTAGATATTTGCAGTTTATTTAATTTATTGATAGTGTAGGTGTATTTGTAACTTAGGTTAGGATTTATTTTACAGGTAAATTGGTAATTATTTTAACAAGGTAGCTATTAAATAGTTATTAACTATTTAATAGCTATTGTACCTAGTTCAAATAAATACCAAGTTACCTGTAAAATAAATATAAACCCTAAAATAGCTACAATGTAATTATTAATTATATTGTAGCTATCTTAGGGTTTATTTTATAGGTAAGTATTTAGATTTAAATAGGAATATTTTAATTAATAATATTAATTAGATTTATTTTAATAAGAATTTAGTTAGGGGTGTTAGAGTTAGATAGGGTTATTATATTTAATACATATATAATATAATAACTATATTAACTATATTAACCCTAATATAATTAGGGTTAATATAGTTAATATATATAATATAATAACTATATTAACTATATTAACCCTAATATAATTAGGGTTAATATAGGTGGTGCGGTGTAGGGAGATTAGATTGGGGGGTAATATAGTTAATATAGGAGGCCGCGGTGTAGGGGGATTAGATTAGGGGGTAATACATTTATTATAGGTGGCAGCGGTGTTTAACAGGATTTAGATTATGGGCAAAAGAGCCGATTACTTTGTGACAATGCCCCGCAAAAAGCCCTTTTAAGGGCTGGCAATAGAGCTGTTTACATTGGGGTAATGCCACGCAAAAAGTCCTTTTCAGGGCTATTTGTTGGGTTAGACTTAGGTTTAGTGGTAGGGATAGTTTAGTATTTTAGGGGTTAATTAATTTAATATAGGTGGCGGCGGTATAGGGGGATTAGATTAGGGGTTAATAATTTAATATAGGTGGCGGCAGTATAGGGGGATTAGATTAGGGGTTAATAATTTAATATAGGTGGCGGCAGTATAGTGGGATTAGATTAGGGGTTAATAATTTTAATATAGCTGGCGGCGGGGTAGGAGCTCACATTAGGGGTTAGTTAATGTAGGTGGCGGCGGTGTAAGGGGCTCACATTAGGGGGTAGCCAATGTAGGTGGCGGCGGTGTAAGGGGCTCACATTAGGGAGTAGTTAATGTAGGTGGCGGCGGGGTCTGGGAGCGGCGGTTTAGGGGATAATAACTTTATTAGGTGCGGCGGGGTCCGGGAGCGGCGGTTTAGGGGTTAATACATTTATTATTAGGAGAGTGAGGGGGGATAGCGGATAGAGGGGTATACGTGTCGGGCTATGTTTGGGAGGCGCGTTAGACAGTACGGGAGATTTTATAACTTAGTCAGGTTTTGTAGGCGCCGGCAGTTTCTAAAGTGCTGTAAGTCACTGGCGACTCCAGAAATTTGTACTTACGCAGATTTCTGGACATTGCTGGTTTATCCGACTTACGGCACTTTAGCAATTGCCGGCGGGGTATATTGGATAGCTTGAGTTGCGAGCTGTGGTTCCCTCGCTTGCACCGCAAACTACGATGTATATTGGATCGCGCCCCAGATTCGATGTAATCTTGAGTCTGGGATGAAAGAACAAAAAAGGGGAGGGGAACAGGGAGACTCCAATGGTGCAGATGATCACTAATGCTTTCAAAGCCCCCACTATGTGCCCCTTCTGTGATGGAATATTCACATATGCTGCACACTATAATGCAGTGCAAGTAGTGCAAGCTGGTATATCAGAGTCTACCAGCTGACTCACTCTAAAGAACAGGATCCACAGTCCAGCAAAGGAAATGAGACCCCGGAATGAAGCTCACAAACCAAAAAAATATATAATTTAAAATATCCCTAGGCAAGGGATATATTTTATTAAAAGTAGTATAAAAACAATACAAGAAATTCTGCTACGCATTTCAAGATGCTGCTGGGACCTTTTTCATCAGGCATTAGTGATCATCTGCACCATTGGAGTCTCCCTGTTCCCCTCCCCTTTTTTGTTCTTTCATCCGAGACTCAAGATTACGTCAAATCTGGTGGGAGCTAGCTGGTGGTCTCTGAATACTCCAGCCTGCAAGAATAGCACTGCATTATAATGCGCTCCATTTGTGAGTACCCATTTACTTGTAAGGGGATCATTTCTGGGGAAGATCTAGCTGTGTTTTAACATTCTGCACCATTGGAGCGCCTTCTTCTCTTTCATTGTTTTCTCAGAATTTCCATTCATTCTTAAGAAGAGCTGACCATGGTGATCATCTATCCTCTACGACATCCTGTGGAGGGCGCCTTTGTTTTTTGTTACTACTTACTGAAAGACTCCCATCCACATTTAGCAGATAGCTAAACCAGTACTGAAACAGTTATCAGTAGAGGTAATGGAATATGAGAGTATATAGTCAATCTGAAAAAGGGAGGTAGGAGATGAATCTCTACGACCGATAACAGAGAACCTATGAAAAGATTTCCCGCGAGGAAAACCATAGAATTCAATAGGTGATACTCACTTCACATACCTCTGACATTCAATGTACTCTGAGAGGAATCGGGCTTCAAAATGCTGAGAAGCGCATATCACAGAAGAAAATCAAGCACAAACTTACTTCACCACCTCCATTGTGAGGCAAAGTGTCAGGTTAGGAAATATCCAGAAGTAGACCCAAATGCAAGGGCGAACTTAAACAACACCCTTGCACTCTGAGGCCTAGATTTAGAGTTCGGCGGTAGCCGTCAAAACCAGCGTTAGAGGCTCCTAACGCTGGTTTTGGCCGCCCGCTGGTATTTGGAGTCAGTGATTAAAGGGTCTAACACTCACTTTACAGCCGCGACTTTTCCATACCGCAGATCCCCCTACGCCATTTGCGTAGCCTATCTTTTCAATGGGATCTTTCTAACGCTGGTATTTAGAGTCGTTTCTGCAGTGAGCGTTAGAGCTCTAACGACAAGATTCCAGCCGCCTGAAAAAAGCAGGAGTTAAGAGCTTTCTGGCTAACGCCGGTTCATAAAGCTCTTAACTACTGTACCCTAAACTACACTAACACCCATAAACTACCTATGTACCCCTAAACCGAGGTCCCCCCACATCGCCGCCACTCGATTAAAATTTTTAACCCCTAATCTGCCGACCGCCACCTACGTTATACTTATGTACCCCTAATCTGCTGCCCCTAACCCCGCCGACCCCTATATTATATTTATTAACCCCTAACTTGCCCCACACAACGTCGCCGCAAGCTACTTAAAATAATTAACCCCTAATCTTCCGACCGCAAATCGCCGCCACCTACGTTATCCCTATGTACCCCTAATCTTCTGCCCCTAACATCGCCGACCCCTATGTTATATTTATTAACCCCTAATCTGCCCCCCACAACGTCGCCGACACCTACCTACACTTATTAACCCCTAATCTGCCGAGCGGACCTGAGCGCTACTATAATAAAGTTATTAACCCCTAATCCGCCTCACTAACCCTATCATAAATAGTATTAACCCCTAATCTGCCCTCCCTAACCTCGCCGACACCTACCTTCAATTATTAACCCCTAATCTGCCGACCGGAGCTCACCGCTATTCTAATAAATGTATTAACCCCTAAAGCTAAGTCTAACCCTAACACTAACACCCCCCTAAGTTAAATATAATTTTTATCTAACGAAATAAATTAACTCTTATTAAATAAATGATTCCTATTTAAAGCTAAATACTTACCTGTAAAATAAATCCTAATATAGCTACAATATAAATTACATTTATATTATAGCTATTTTAGGATTAATATTTATTTTACAGGTAACTTTGTATTTATTTTAACCAGGTACAATAGCTATTAAATAGTTAAGAACTATTTAATAGTTACCTAGTTAAAATAATTACAAATTTACCTGTAAAATAAATCCTAACCTAAGATATAATTAAACCTAACACTACCCTATCAATAAAATAATTAAATAAACTACCTACAATTACCTACAATTAACCTAACACTACACTATCAATAAATTAATTAAACACAATTGCTACAAATAAATACAATTAAATAAACTATCTAAAGTACAAAAAATAAAAAAGAACTAAGTTACAGAAAATAAAAAAATATTTACAAACATAAGAAAAATATTACAACAATTTTAAACTAATTACACCTACTCTAAGCCCCCTAATAAAATAACAAAGACCCCCAAAATAAAAAATTCCCTACCCTATTCTAAATTTAAAAAGTTACAAGCTCTTTTACCTTACCAGCCCTGAACAGGGCCCTTTGCGGGGCATGCCCCAAGAAGTTCAGCTCTTTTGCCTGTAAAAGAAAACATACAATACCCCCCCCCCAACATTACAACCCACCACCCACATACCCCTAATCTAACCCAAACCCCCCTTAAATAAACCTAACACTAAGCCCCTGATGATCTTCCTACCTTGTCTTCACCATGCCAGGTTCACCGATCCGTCCTGGCTCCAAGATCTTCATCCAACCCAAGCGGGGGTTGGCGATCCATAATCCGGTGCTCCAAAGTCTTCCTCCTATCCGGCAAGAAGAGGACATCCGGACCGGCAAACATCTTCTCCAAGCGGCATCTTCTATGTTCTTCCATCCGATGACGACCGGCTCCATCTTGAAGACCTCCAGCGCGGATCCATCCTCTTCTTCCGACGACTAGACGACGAATGACGGTTCCTTTAAGGGACGTCATCCAAGATGGCGTCCCTCGAATTCCGATTGGCTGATAGGATTCTATCAGCCAATCGGAATTAAGGTAGGAATTTTCTGATTGGCTGATG
This sequence comes from Bombina bombina, assembly GCF_027579735.1. Lineage (NCBI taxonomy): Eukaryota > Metazoa > Chordata > Amphibia > Anura > Bombinatoridae > Bombina > Bombina bombina. The sequence continues at coordinate 197,144,910 of NC_069506.1, read as the reverse complement.
GAATCAGCCAATCAGAATCAAGTTCAATCCGATTGGCTGATCCAATCAGCCAATCAGATTGAGCTCGCATTCTATTGGCTGTTCCGATCAGCCAATACAATGCGAGCTCAATCTGATTGGCTGATTGGATCAGCCAATCGGATTGAACTTGATTCTGATTGGCTGATTCCATCAGCCAATCAGAAAATTCCTACCTTAATTCCGATTGGCTGATAGAATCCTATCAGCCAATCGGAATTCGAGGGACGCCATCTTGGATGACGTCCCTTAAAGGAACCGTCATTCGTCGTCTAGTCGTCGGAAGAAGAGGATGGATCCGCGCTGGAGGTCTTCAAGATGGAGCCGGTCGTCATCGGATGGAAGAACATAGAAGATGCCGCTTGGAGAAGATGTTTGCCGGTCCGGATGTCCTCTTCTTGCCGGATAGGAGGAAGACTTTGGAGCACCGGATTATGGATCGCCAACCCCCGCTTGGGTTGGATGAAGATCTTGGAGCCAGGACGGATCGGTGAACCTGGCATGGTGAAGACAAGGTAGGAAGATCATCAGGGGCTTAGTGTTAGGTTTATTTAAGGGGGGTTTGGGTTAGATTAGGGGTATGTGGGTGGTGGGTTGTAATGTTGGGGGGGGGGTATTGTATGTTTTCTTTTACAGGCAAAAGAGCTGAACTTCTTGGGGCATGCCCCGCAAAGGGCCCTGTTCAGGGCTGGTAAGGTAAAAGAGCTTGTAACTTTTTAAATTTAGAATAGGGTAGGGAATTTTTTATTTTGGGGGTCTTTGTTATTTTATTAGGGGGCTTAGAGTAGGTGTAATTAGTTTAAAATTGTTGTAATATTTTTCTTATGTTTGTAAATATTTTTTTATTTTCTGTAACTTAGTTCTTTTTTATTTTTTGTACTTTAGATAGTTTATTTAATTGTATTTATTTGTAGCAATTGTGTTTAATTAATTTATTGATAGTGTAGTGTTAGGTTAATTGTAGGTAATTGTAGGTAGTTTATTTAATTATTTTATTGATAGGGTAGTGTTAGGTTTAATTATATCTTAGGTTAGGATTTATTTTACAGGTAAATTTGTAATTATTTTAACTAGGTAACTATTAAATAGTTCTTAACTATTTAATAGCTATTGTACCTGGTTAAAATAAATACAAAGTTACCTGTAAAATAAATATTAATCCTAAAATAGCTATAATATAAATGTAATTTATATTGTAGCTATATTAGGATTTATTTTACAGGTAAGTATTTAGCTTTAAATAGGAATCATTTATTTAATAAGAGTTAATGTATTTCGTTAGATAAAAATTATATTTAACTTAGGGGGGTGTTAGTGTTAGGGTTAGACTTAGCTTTAGGGGTTAATACATTTATTAGAATAGCGGTGAGCTCCGGTCGGCAGATTAGGGGTTAATAATTGAAGGTAGGTGTCGGCGATGTTAGGGAGGGCAGATTAGGGGTTAATACTATTTATGATAGGGTTAGTGAGGCGGATTAGGGGTTAATAACTTTATTATAGTAGCGCTCAGGTCCGGTCGGCAGATTAGGGGTTAATAAGTGTAGGTAGGTGTCGGCGACGTTGTGGGGGGCAGATTAGGGGTTAATAAGTGTAAGGCTAGGGGTGTTTAGACTCGGGGTACATGTTAGAGTGTTAGGTGCAGACGTAGGAAGTGTTTCCCCATAGGAAACAATGGGGCTGCGTTAGGAGCTGAACGCTGCTTTTTTGCAGGTGTTAGGTTTTTTTTCAGCTCAAACAGCCCCATTGTTTCCTATGGGAGAATCGTGCACGAGCACGTTTTTGAGGCCGGCCGCGTCCGTAAGGAACTCTGGTATCGAGAGTTGTATTTGCGGTAAAAATGCTCTACGCTCCTTTTTTGGAGCCTAACGCAGCATTTGTTTGAACTCTCGATACCAGAGTTAAATTTATGGTGCGGCCAGAAAAAAACCCGCGGAGCGTTAACAGCCCTTTTACCGCCAAACTCCAAATCTAGCCGTGAGTTTGATCCAGGACGTGACCCCACGACAACCTCCAAAAAACAAAGTACTCACGATATGGAGCATGGTTAGCCTGTGCCAAAGTAATTCATGATATCAGCCAGATAGACTTCTGAATAAGGAACTGGTTTCAGGAAATGCCTTCCACAGAATCAGGAGAGCAGGGATAGTCACTTATACTCAGACAGAAGAAGGGTAAAACAGGAAACGGTTAATAATGCAGGAGTAGGTCATTTGTTATCAGGCAGTCTGAAGGTTAACACTGTGTAGACAGTCTTTGCAGAATATGCAACAGGTAATCAGGCAGTTTGAGGGTTAACACTGAGTAGACAGTCTTTGCAGAGTATGCAACAGGTAATCAGGCAGTTTGAGAGTTAACACTGTGTATACAGTCTTTGCAGAGTATGCAACAGGTAATCAGGCAGTTTGAGAGTTAACACTGTGTAGACAGTCTTTGCAGAGTATGCAATAGGTAATCAGGCAGTTTGAGGGTTAACACTGAGTAGACAGTCTTTGCAGAGTATGCAACAGGTAATCAGGCAGTTTGAGAGTTAACACTGTGTAGACAGTCTTTGCAGAGTATGCAACAGGTAATCAGACAGTTTGAGGGATTCACAGAAATAACAGTATTTGAATAGATTGCACTACACAGAGTAGTCTGAATATTCAGGGTTTGCAGCAGGTAAACAGGAAGTTTGAAAGTTTCACAAAACAAACAGTACTTGCATTGTTTGGGGACAGGTATTCAGGAGGTTTAAGGTTAATCCAGCATAGTAAGTCCTTGAAGAGATTGGCAACAGAAAAACAGCAGTTAGAGAGAGTCCTCAGCGAAATCCTAACAGAAGCCTCAAAGTTAACAAACAAACGGACACTGGAGAAACAGGAAGCCAGAATAAAAAGCCTGGTTGTGACATTATCAGGAAGGGGTGGCTCAGACACCTGTCAATCAAGCACACAGAGAGGGCTGCAGAGCTTCCCAGCAGCTGAGCGTGACACACAAGTTTGTAAAACTGAAATGTGGGTGTGGTGAGGGGTGTATTTATAGGCATTTTGAGGTTTCCCTCCTGGTAGGATTGTATATCCCATACGTCAATAGCTCATGGACTCTTGCCAATTACATGAAAGAAAAATGTATTAACATGTTCAGAATGTTTTCACAGTAGCAGAGGCGTAACTAGCAACCTCAGGGCCATGGTGCAAGAATCCATAAAGGGCCCCCCCCAATATATATATATATATATATATATATATATATATAGTATATATATATATATATATATATATACAGTATATATATATATATATATATATACACATATACTATCTATAGGCATGGGGTATCGTAAGCCTGGCTCACCAGCATACTGACTTTACCACTGTGTACTTGTCTGTAACCCATTTTTGAAAAAGTACTGTGACTGTGTTGTCAGTCAGTTACAGAAGAAAAAATCACCCCAGCAGCACATTTAAATTACTGCACTGCAGACTAGTCACTTTCTGGCTTTACGCCTCATGTGCATGAAGTGGTGGATTCAGGGTGAGGAGTCTCTCTAAATAATGCTGCCTGTCTGCTAGAAGCACTAACTGAAGCAAGCAGGCAAGAGGCATCTCCAGGCTGGAGTCCCCGCTCACAAAACGACTCAAACACATTGTTGCTCCACCTGAGTGTACCTTCTCCATGCCCCCCCCCCCCCACACAGGGTCCCCTGGGCATTGGCTTTTATGTGGTACCAGTGGGACCTGGTGGGGGGGCTATGGAGTGCCCTCAATTGAATATTTTTTTACAGGGTGCCCGAGGCTGAGGGGGTATGCAGGACTTGCTTCATTTTCTAGATATCCTTTTTTGAAGAAATATCAAAGTACAAAAATGAGCCAATCATATGAGGCATCTATGTGGTTGTGCAGAAACCAATTAGCAACTACTGAGTCTATTTAAATAACCAAATTAGATAACAGGAATAAATTGGAAAGTTTTATAAGAAAAAAATGGGGTTCATGTCCCTTTTAAGTTATTCTGAATGCATTGTTCAAATGTCAAGAAAGTAAACATTATTTTTTGTGGGGGAAAAATTATTAAAACATATTAGGCTGTTTGTTATAACAGTTAATAAGAAAAATCCCAGTATATAAATCATGCAAAGCAACAAGCTGTAATAATGACTCATTTTAGGTGGCATAGCTGTGTATTATTGCAGAGTCATTGGCATTTCACAATCTTTATTCTTTTTCAAAGGCTGGTTTATCAGTTGGTATTTTAGTATTTTTTATTTATGTGAGTATTGTTAACTTGCAATTAGCATTGATTTGTTTATGTTAGAGGCAATGTTCTGCATTAGTGAGTCCAGCTGTTTAAACCTAATGTAAAAATAAAAAACTTGGCTTTTAATCTCATCATAGAAAGTGAAGAAATAGCTGCCTCTGGGAAGGTAAGACTGTCAGGGTGCAAGAAATCAGACGAGACGAGAAGTGCAAAAATAATCACACCTTTATTAATAGCAAAAAATAATAAGAAGCCCACAAGTCAAATAACAAGCCAGGAATCAAAACCAGAGCTGGTAGTCAGATGAGTCGGAATCAGGAACAAGCCAGGGATAAGGAACCAGGAGGGACGTCAGACAGCCAGGTAATACATAGGAGCTCACACAAACAGGTCTGAGACAATGCAAGGGAAAAGCATACTGAACAGAGGCCCTTTAAATAATAAGTGATGACATCACAATTCTGAGACTGGATCCTGTCTCACACGGATGATGTACACCAGTCTGGCCATAAAAGGAAGTGCAGGAAATGAGAGGTGAGTAAAATGGCTATAAATTAAAAGTGCTTAGTGAGTACAGCGCTACAAAGTCCTAGAGGAAAGGATTTGTGGCTAAAGATGGTGTCCACGATTGGTATAACTATAAGTGACGGGTTGATAGTATTGCAAATAGCCTATAGGTCTAAGTGCATAAATATTTCAATGTATACGAAAAATAATAACTTATAATGGATCAGATGCTCCTATATGTTATGCTAAAACCATTTATTATGTTTTACTAATAACATTTTACTAATAACATTTGATTTAACATATGTAGTTAAAAATCCTTGACAATGTGTGTGTACATAAAATACATAAAAGTCCTTTAAAACACAGTTCTATGACAGGATATTAAAAACAAATCTATGGTACCAATATGTGCACATAAAAAAGGGGGGGGGGGATTTCCAGAATATAGTCTTAAAAATCTGAAGAATGGTCGTGTGATCCTATGGTATATCGACTTTGTAAAGTGTCCCAATGTTGGTGTGTTCAAATATAGTGAACCACTTAAAAGTATGAAAAATATGAAAAATATGAAAAAATAAAAATGTGTGAAAAAATGTGAAAAAATAGTAGCCTCTCAAAAATAAGAAATATCAGAAAATTATCAAAAATATCAAAAATATCAAAAATACTAAAAATATCAAAAATATATCAAAAATATAAAATTTGTGATATCACAACTGTGAAAAATAAAATTAAAATAAGTGAAGTGTTTTCAAAAATATGCCTTGGTGAAAGTCAAATATATCCTTAAAAATAGTGATATATATAATAGTGTAACAAATGATCCCAAAAGGTGTAACAAATGTTCCCAAAAGGTGGTGATAACTCCAAATGCAAATGATATTGAGAAGTCTATTGAGACTTAAATGTATCCAAAGTATATATCCAAACAGGTGTAGTTATATTGTGTAGGTCCTCTTCTTGAGGTGTGTATTAGAACTTCAGTATATCATCTTGAACCTATAAAATAATGAGAAAAGCGGACATAGTGCAATAAAGCTACTAAAAGATAATAGTAAAAGTAATAAACTCACCAATAAGATCCTGAGCCGTAATACCAGTTAGCCAACGCGTTTCGGTTCACATAGAACCTTTCTCAAGACTGGTACCGGCTCTATCGTTTGTTTGCCTTAAATGTATTGTTTAGCCAATGGGATTGGATTAGTTTTTGCGCCAAAAATTCGCGCCAAATAAGCCGTTACGAAAAATGCGTCTTTTCGTTGTATATAAGTCCTAATTTGATGCTCTTTGTGTGTTGTTTCTATTTCTTATTTTATAATGATATTTGTTTCGTTATCGTACTTATCCTTGTAGTTGATGTATAAAGTAATATCTTGTTTACCGGATGTTTTTACCGGAAATGGAGATTAACCGGAAGTGACATCGTAGTTTGTGTGCGCACTTCCGGTTACCGCATGTTGTACCTCTGTCCACAGAGACTGTGTCTCTGAAGATTGGGGTTGTTTTGCCAATATTTTGTGATTAGTGGTATTTGGCTCAGGATCTATCTAAGTGTTATAAAATGGTTTGTTTGTGTCTATATACACTAAACGTTATCTGCAATGGATTGGTCCATTCTGGAGCACAAAAGTACATATAAATATACATAGAAATACAGATACAATAAAATAGAGATACATAGTCATATAAAAACGGAAATGCATAATCATATAAAAACAAAAAGACTGTATATATAGCCTTTCAAATAAGTGCAATAAAATCATATATGTTATCATTTCATCGGTCTATTTAAAAACCATTGTAAAGATATTGCCACATAATTAGGAACATATAAAAATATATAAAAAATAAAAAATAAATAAATAAATAGAAACATATGTATGCCTATAAATACATATAAAGACCTATAAGAAGATGGAAATTTCCATTTCCTGTGGCACTTGGGGTCGAAAAAATGTAATATCTGAGTCTCATAACCCAACTGTACGTTGGTCACAGTGGACCCTAACTCTGATAGACAGGTTATGTATATATGTGTGTAGGACAGTGTATATATAGAGTATATGAAAATGACTTTCTTAGTATATGTATATAGGGACATATACAAAATTAACATTGTATAAAACTGAGAGTGGTGGGATAGGAACGGGAGGTGGGAATTAGAAAGCAAGAGTTAAAATGTTAAAACAAAAGGTAAAACAACTAGGTTAAAACATGGGTTAAGATGTCAGTCTTTTTAAGAAGAATATCAGTGGTTTCTAAAATACCAGTGGTTTCTAAAATCTAAAAAGCCTGAACTCTAAAACTTTAAAACTTTAAAACTCCAAAGAGCCAAACTCTCAAAGTGCACAAGTTTCAAAATGTATAAGCTGGATGGCCCTTTGGTACATTTCCACATTTTTTCACCCATTACATAGGTGTTGTAGGGGGTCAGATATGGGGTTATCATAGTAGGTGGAATATTTCCGTGCTGCTATTTAGGCCTTTCCAATAGATGGGAGTCGGCCATCAAGGAAATATCACAAAAATTAATGCAAATAATTATAGACTACCGAAGTTTTTTACTAGTAGGGCTAGATAAGAACATAAAAGAGGAAGAAAACAAGATGGAACATATTAAAGATCTTAGTGTATTTAAAACTAAGCAAGAACAACTTTGCTCTAAGATCAAAAAGATTAAAGATGACATCATTTCCAAAAAAACTAAGAAAATATACAGAGACTTAAACCTAGCCACCCAAAATAGGGAAGACACTTTTGAAGTAAGTGAACCTAATACGGATAATAATACTTCCCATATGGAAGAGGAATGGACTGTAGTTGCCCCCCAGGGGCAATAGGAACAAAGAGAAAAACAAACAAACACAAAATCAATGGGGACAAAATAATCACAGTCAAAATCACTCTGGTCCCCATAATTACCATAGAGACATAACTCATGAAAGGGACCACCTGGATTCAAGAGATATACAACACAGGGGCCCTCAGAACTCTATGAACCATAATAATAGGAACCATAGAGACTATTTCAGATATAATGAAACAGACAATTGGAGTCAGAGACCACAATCATACTACAGACCTCCTCAGATTAGACATTACTCATATCACCATAGAAATCGCTTTCAGGGATATGGTAACCATTTCAGACAAAATAACTATAGGGGGACGCATTTTTATCCCCAAACAAGAGATGATGACTTTAGGGGCAGGTCACCCTATAACTATAACAACCAATATCACACCAGATTCTCTTCCTATGAGAATAGAGACACCTATGATAATAGAGACAATTATAGCTATAGGAACAGACAACAACACATGTACCCAAGAGTACACTTCCAAGAAAACCAGGGTCACCACCCTAGAAATATCTCTAGCGACAGATCAAGAAACAGCTGGGCAGACACCCCCACACCGACCATGAATAGATTCGAACCTCTGAGACAGAAAGAGAACTTAAACAGTCCTACTCGTTCAGTCCAGAGAAATACAAATAATCAACCATCAGGAATGGTCACAGAACATAATAACCACCATTTTTTAGGGGAGGGAACCACGACACTTATAGACAGGAACAAACAATCGAAAAGAAAGGACAGAATACAAGACATGGAAGAGCCTTTAAATCCAAGCTTAAAAAGAAAACCCATAGAGGTAGAAGAGCAGGTATAAAGTTGAAAAAGAAATCTCTAGAAATCGCACAGACACATAAAAAATGTGAAGATAAACCAATTGCAATCCCTTCTACAAGTAATGATATCATTAATCATACTAAAGATCTGGAAAATACAGACAATAAAGGGATATACAATTTGAGTAACATAAATCTAAGCCACAAGGACAAGGAAGTATTGTCCTTAGGTCTTTCTTACGCTCCATCTAGAGGCTTGGATAAATTCCAAACCTATATACATGTGAAACAGCTAGTGAGAAAACTTACTCTCAAAAGATTCTTTTTGAAATCAACATTGGAAAGAACAAACTCTCAACCAAACATAGATATGAGAGCCATTGGTAATCCTACACAAGATAAGTTGGAATATACGAATCTTAAGCCTAAATCCACTTTTTTCCCCATTACACACAAGGGACCCCAAATCGAAACATTCGAAAACATAGTATGTGATGATATAAAGAAACTTAAGGACAATAACATCAAAAAATTCCATCATAACTTAACTAAAACACAGATGGACACAATAAGAAGCCTAGAAGATAACAAAGCTATCATAGGCCTAGATTTAGAGTTCGGCGGTAGCCGTCAAAACCAGCGTTAGAGGCTCCTAACGCTGGTTTTGGGCGCCCGCTGGTATTTGGAGTCAGTGATTAAAGGGTCTAACGCTCACTTTTCAGCCGCGACTTTTCCATACCGCAGATCCCCCTACGCCATTTGCGTAGCCTATCTTTTCAATGGGATCTTTCTAACGCTGGTATTTAGAGTCGTTTCTGCAGTGAGCGTTAGAGCTCTAACGACAAAATTCCAGCCGCCTGAAAATAGCAGGAGTTAAGAGCTTTCTGGCTAACGCCGGTTTATAAAGCTCTTAACTACTGTACCCTAAAGTACACTAACACCCATAAACTACCTATGTACCCCTAAACCGAGCTCCCCCCACATCGCCGCCACTCGATTAAAATTTTTAACCCCTAATCTGCCGACCGCCACCTACGTTATACTTATGTACCCCTAATCTACTGCCCCTAACCCCGCCGACCCCTGTATTATATTTATTCACCCCTAACCTGCCCCCCACAACGTCGCCGCCAGCTACTTACAATAATTAACCCCTAATCTGCCGACCGCAAAGCGCCGCCACCTACGTTATCCCTATGTACCCCTAATCTGCTGCCCCTAACACCGCCGACCCCTATATTATATTTATTAACCCCTAATCTGCCCCCCTCAACGTCGCCGACACCTGCCTACACTTATTAACCCCTAATCTGCCGAGCGGACCTGAGCGCTACTATAATAAAGTTATTAACCCCTAATCCGCCTCACTAACCCTATCATAAATAGTATTAACCCCTAATCTGCCCTCCCTAACATCGCCGACACCTAACTTCAATTATTAACCCCTAAACTTCCGATCGGAGCTCACCGCTATTCTAATAAATGGATTAACCCCTAAAGCTAAGTCTAACCCTAACACTAACACCCCCCTAAGTTAAATATAATTTTTATCTAACGAAATTAATTAACTCTTATTAAATAACTTATTCCTATTTAAAGCTAAATACTTACCTGTAAAATAAATCCTAATATAGCTACAATATAAATTATAATTATATTATAGCTATTTTAGGATTAATATTTATTTTACAGGCAACTTTGTAATTATTTTAACCAGGTACAATAGCTATTAAATAGTTAAGAACTATTTCATAGCTACCTAGTTAAAATAATAACAAATTTACCTGTAAAATAAATCCTAACCTAAGTTATAATTAAACCTAACACTACCCTATCAATAAAATAATTAAATAAACTACCTACAATTACCTACAATTAACCTAACACTACACTATCAATAAATAAATTAAACACAATTGCTACAAATAAATACAATTAAATAAACTAGCTAAAGTACACAAAATAAAAAAGAACTAAGTTACAGAAAATAAAAAAATATTTACAAACATAAGAAAAATATTACAACAATTTTAAACTAATTACACCTACTCTAAGCCCCCTAATAAAATAACAAAGCCCCCCAAAATAAAAAATTCCCTACCCTATTCTAAATTAAAAAAGTTACAAGCTCTTTTACCTTACCAGCCCTGAACAGGGCCCTTTGCGGGGCATGCCCCAAGAATTTCAGCTCTTTTGCCTGTAAAAGAATAAATACAATACCCCCCCCCCAACATTACAACCCACCACCCACATACCCCTAATCTAACCCAAACCCCCCTTAAATAAACCTAACACTAAGCCCCTGAAGATCTTCCTACCTTGTCTTCACCATACCAGGTTCACCGATCCGTCCTGGCTCCAAGATCTTCATCCAACCCAAGCGGGGGTTGGCGATCCATAATCCGGTCCAGAAGAGGCTCCAAAGTCTTCCTCCTATCCGGCAAGAAGAGGACATCCGGACCGGCAAACATCTTCTCCAAGCGGCATCTTCGATCTTCTTCCATCCGGTGTGGAGCGGGTCCATCTTGAAGCAGGCGACGCGGATCCATCCTCTTCTTCCGATGTCTCCCGACTAATGACGGTTCCTTTAAGGGACGTCATCCAAGATGGCGTCCCTCGAATTCCGATTGGCTGATAGGATTCTATCAGCCAATCGGAATTAAGGTAGGAATTTTCTGATTGGCTGATGGAATCAGCCAATCAGAATCAAGTTCAATCCGATTGGCTGATCCAATCAGCCAATCAGATTGAGCTCGCATTCTATTGGCTGTTCCGATCAGCCAATAGAATGCGAGCTCAATCTGATTGGCTGATGGGATCGGCCAATCGGATTGAACTTGATTCTGATTGGCTGATTCCATCAGCCAATCAGAAAATTCCTACCTTAATTCCGATTGGCTGATAGAATCCTATCAGCCAATCGGAATTCGAGGGACGCCATCTTGGATGACGTCCCTTAAAGGAACCGTCATTAGTCGGGAGACATCGGAAGAAGAGGATGGATCCGCGTCGCCTGCTTCAAGATGGACCCGCTCCGCACCAGATGGAAGAAGATCGAAGATGCCGCTTGGAGAAGATGTTTGCCGGTCCGGATGTCCTCTTCTTGCCGGATAGGAGGAAGACTTTGGAACCTCTTCTGGACCGGATTATGGATCGCCAACCCCCGCTTGGGTTGGATGAAGATCTTGGAGCCAGGACGGATCGGTGAACCTGGTATGGTGAAGACAAGGTAGGAAGATCTTCAGGGGCTTAGTGTTAGGTTTATTTAAGGGGGGTTTGGGTTAGATTAGGGGTATGTGGGTGGTGGGTTGTAATGTTGGGGGGGGGGTATTGTATTTATTCTTTTACAGGCAAAAGAGCTGAAATTCTTGGGGCATGCCCCGCAAAGGGCCCTGTTCAGGGCTGGTAAGGTAAAAGAGCTTGTAACTTTTTTAATTTAGAATAGGGTAGGGAATTTTTTATTTTGGGGGGCTTTGTTATTTTATTAGGGGGCTTAGAGTAGGTGTAATTAGTTTAAAATTGTTGTAATATTTTTCTTATGTTTGTAAATATTTTTTTATTTTCTGTAACTTAGTTCTTTTTTATTTTGTGTACTTTAGCTAGTTTATTTAATTGTATTTATTTGTAGCAATTGTGTTTAATTTATTTATTGATAGTGTAGTGTTAGGTTAATTGTAGGTAATTGTAGGTAGTTTATTTAATTATTTTATTGATAGGGTAGTGTTAGGTTTAATTATAACTTAGGTTAGGATTTATTTTACAGGTAAATTTGTTATTATTTTAACTAGGTAGCTATGAAATAGTTCTTAACTATTTAATAGCTATTGTACCTGGTTAAAATAATTACAAAGTTGCCTGTAAAATAAATATTAATCCTAAAATAGCTATAATATAATTATAATTTATATTGTAGCTATATTAGGATTTATTTTACAGGTAAGTATTTAGCTTTAAATAGGAATAAGTTATTTAATAAGAGTTAATTAATTTCGTTAGATGTAAATTATATTTAACTTAGGGGGGTGTTAGTGTTAGGGTTAGACTTAGCTTTAGGGGTTAATACATTTATTAGAATAGCGGTGAGCTCCGATCGGAAGTTTAGGGGTTAATAATTGAAGTTAGGTGTCGGCGATGTTAGGGAGGGCAGATTAGGGGTTAATACTATTTATGATAGGGTTAGTGAGGCGGATTAGGGGTTAATAACTTTATTATAGTAGCGCTCAGGTCCGCTCGGCAGATTAGGGGTTAATAAGTGTAGGTAGGTGTCGGCGACGTTGTGGGGGGCAGATTAGGGGTTAATAAATATAACATAGGGGTCGGCGGTGTTAGGGCAGCAGATTAGGGGTACATAGGGATAACGTAGGTGGCGGCGCTTTACGGAGCGGCAGATTAGGGGTTAAAAAAAAATATGCAGGGGTCAGCGATAGCGGGGGCGGCAGATTAGGGGTTAATAAGTGTAAGATTAGGGGTGTTTAGACTCGGGGTACATGTTAGAGTGTTAGGTGCAGACGTAGGAAGTGTTTCCCCATAGGAATCAATGGGGCTGCGTTAGGAGCTGAACGCTGCTTTTTTGCAGGTGTTAGGTTTTTTTTCAGCTCAAACAGTCCCATTGTTTCCTATGGGAGAATCGTGCACGAGCACGTTTTTGAGGCCGGCCGCGTCCGTAAGCAACTCTGGTATCGAGAGTTGCTTTTGCGGTAAAAATGCTCTACGCTCCTTTTTTGGAGCCTAACGCAGCATTTGTTTTAACTCTCGATACCAGAGTTAAATTTATGGTGCGGCCAGAAAAAAGCCCGCGGAGCGTTAACAGCCCTTTTACCGCCGAACTCCAAATCTAGGCCATAGTGAAGCCGGCCGACAAGGGAGGGGGGATTGTTATTCTAAACAAAGATGATTATAATAAGAAGTCAGATAGAATTCTGGGGGATCGAGAAACTTATGAGATCCTAAATTCGGACCCTACAGAAGGATATAAAAGAGAACTAGACTCCATACTACTATCAGCCAAAAGGAAAGGAGTAATCAACAACCATGAGTACAGATACATATCCATACAACATCCAAGGATACCTGTATTCTACTACCTTCCCAAAATCCACAAGAGGCTGAACAATCCCCCTGGTAGGCCTATCATATCAGGCATAGGCTCAATTTCTTGCAACCTATCAGAATACATAGACAGAAGACTCCAAAAACATGTTCAAAAATTGCCCTCATATCTCAGGAACTCAACTGAAGTCCTAAACATACTCAATAACCTAGAATGGAATAGTCAATACATTCTGGCTACTTGTGACGTAACTGCTCTTTATACGAGCATCCCACATAACCTGGGTCTGGAAGCAGTCAGACACTTTATGGAGAAGGATATAGAACTGAGTCAGGAACAGAGAGAATTTGTCCTGGAAGGCATCTCATACATCCTCAGCCACAACTATTTCAATGACAGAGGAACATTTTACAACCAAAAATGCGGAACAGCTATGGGGACCAGGTTTGCGCCTAGCTATGCTAACTTGTACATGGGCCAATGGGAGAACCTGTTTTGGGACTCCTGCCCAGCAGGCGCAGACCTGGTCCTTTACAAGAGATACATAGATGACATCCTCATTGTGTGGAAGGGGTCCGTCGAAGACCTCCAACACACTATAAATGTGATGAACAATAATAGAATGAACTTAAAATTCACACATGAAATAAGTAAATATAACATCCACTTTCTAGATTTGAATATAAATGTAAAACAAGGGAAACTTTCAACATCCACATACTTCAAGGACGTAGACTGTAGTAATTACATCCACCAAACCAGTTGTCACCATCACAGATGGAAATCGAATATCCCGAAAGGACAACTGATGAGGATTAGGAAAAACTGCTCTGACACAGATAAATGGAAAGAACAGTCTGAAATCCTGAAAAAAAGATTCATGGACAGGGGATACGACGAAGATACTATACATAAAACAATAGAAGAAGTGGGGAAAATGGACAGAAGATCAATGCTGAAATATAAAGAAAAGACCACACAAGGAAGCAACACCATAAAGGTACCTTTTATCTCGGAATACAGTGAGAATAAGTTTCTAATTGAAAAGATAATTAAGAAACACTGGCATTTTCTCAAGGAAGACAACATAATTGGAAAGGATCTGGAAGAGTCCCCCATGTTCATATATAGGAAAACGAAAAATCTAAAGACTATGATTGCCCCCAGCGTACCTATAGCAACCAGAAAGACCAGAGTAAACGATGTATATGGCAAACCATTAAAAGGCTTTTTTCCATGCCATTTATGTAAGGCTTGCAAACACGGCAAGAAGAGCCAGACGTTTAAATCCAAGATCACAAAAGAGTCTTTTAATATGAAAGAAATGATTAGGTGCCAGGATTCGGGCGTCATATACCTAATTGAATGTGGATGTGGACTGCAATATATAGGACAAACCTCCAGAAAACTCCGAGATAGAATTCGAGAGCACCTCTTACAGATAAAGTGGGGCAAGGAGGACTTCCCACTGTACAAACATTTTAAGGAAGTCCATAATGGTAACAACAAAACTTTTAAATATATGGGCATCAGCAGACCAATAAAAAATTGGAGAGGGGGAGATTTTGAAAGACAACTTTTGAAAGTAGAATCAAAGTGGATTTTCCAGTTAGACTGCACCTTTCCGAAAGGCCTAAATAGCAGCACGGAAATATTCCACCTACTATGATAACCCCATATCTGACCCCCTACAACACCTATGTAATGGGTGAAAAAATGTGGAAATATACCAAAGGGCCATCCAGCTTATACATTTTGAAACTTGTGCACTTTGAGAGTTTGGCTCTTTGGAGTTTTAAAGTTTTAAAGTTTTAGAGTTCAGGCTTTTTAGATTTTAGAAACCACTGGTATTTTAGAAACCACTGATATTCTTCTTAAAAAGACTGACATCTTAACCCATGTTTTAACCTAGTTGTTTTACCTTTTGTTTTAACATTTTAACTCTTGCTTTCTAATTCCCACCTCCCGTTCCTATCCCACCACTCTCAGTTTTATACAATGTTAATTTTGTATATGTCCCTATATACATATACTAAGAAAGTCATTTTCATATACTCTATATATACACTGTCCTACACACATATATACATAACCTGTCTATCAGAGTTAGGGTCCACTGTGACCAACGTACAGTTGGGTTATGAGACTCAGATATTACATTTTTTCGACCCCAAGTGCCACAGGAAATGGAAATTTCCATCTTCTTATAGGTCTTTATATGTATTTATAGGCATACATATGTTTCTATTTATTTATTTATTTTTTATTTTTTATATATTTTTATATGTTCCTAATTATGTGGCAATATCTTTACAATGGATTTTAAATAGACCGATGAAATGATAACATATATGATTTTATTGCACTTATTTGAAAGGCTATATATACAGTCTTTTTGTTTTTATATGATTATGCATTTCCGTTTTTATATGACTATGTATCTCTATTTTATTGTATCTGTATTTCTATGTATATTTATATGTACTTTTGTGCTCCAGAATGGACCAATCCATTGCAGATAACGTTTAGTGTATATAGACACAAACAAACCATTTTATAACACTTAGATAGATCCTGAGCCAAATACCACTAATCACAAAATATTGGCAAAACAACCCCAATCTTCAGAGACACAGTCTCTGTGGACAGAGGTACAACATGCGGTAACCGGAAGTGCGCACACGAACTACGATGTCACTTCCGGTTAATCTCCATTTCCGGTAAAAACATCCGGTAAACAAGATATTACTTTATACATCAACTACAAGGATAAGTACGATAACGAAACAAATATCATTATAAAATAAGAAATAGAAACAACACACAAAGAGCATCAAATTAGGACTTATATACAACGAAAAGACGCATTTTTCGTAACGGCTTATTTGGCGCGAATTTTTGGCGCAAAAACTAATCCAATCCCATTGGCCAAACAATACATTTAAGGCAAACAAACGATAGAGCCGGTACCAGTCTTGAGAAAGGTTCTATGTGAACCGAAACGCGTTGGCTAACTGGTATTACGGCTCAGGATCTTATTGGTGAGTTTATTACTTTTACTATTATCTTTTAGTAGCTTTATTGCACTATGTCCGCTTTTCTCATTATTTTATAGGTTCAAGATGATATACTGAAGTTCTAATACACACCTCAAGAAGAGGACCTACACAATATAACTACACCTGTTTGGATATATACTTTGGATACATTTAAGTCTCAATAGACTTCTCAATATCATTTGCATTTGGAGTTATCACCACCTTTTGGGAACATTTGTTACACCTTTTGGGATCATTTGTTACACTATTATATATATCACTATTTTTAAGGATATATTTGACTTTCACCAAGGCATATTTTTGAAAACACTTCACTTATTTTAATTTTATTTTTCACAGTTGTGATATCACAAATTTTATATTTTTGATATATTTTTGATATTTTTAGTATTTTTGATATTTTTGATATTTTTGATAATTTTCTGATATTTCTTATTTTTGAGAGGCTACTATTTTTTCACATTTTTTCACACATTTTTATTTTTTCATATTTTTCATATTTTTCATACTTTTAAGTGGTTCACTATATTTGAACACACCAACATTGGGACACTTTACAAAGTCGATATACCATAGGATCACACGACCATTCTTCAGATTTTTAAGACTATATTCTGGAAATCCCCCCCCCCTTTTTTATGTGCACATATTGGTACCATAGATTTGTTTTTAATATCCTGTCATAGAACTGTGTTTTAAAGGACTTTTATGTATTTTATGTACACACACATTGTCAAGGATTTTTAACTACATATGTTAAATCAAATGTTATTAGTAAAATGTTATTAGTAAAACATAATAAATGGTTTTAGCATAACATATAGGAGCATCTGATCCATTATAAGTTATTATTTTTCGTATACATTGAAATATTTATGCACTTAGACCTATAGGATATTTGCAATACTATCAACCCGTCACTTATAGTTATACCAATCGTGGACACCATCTTTAGCCACAAATCCTTTCCTCTAGGACTTTGTAGCGCTGTACTCACTAAGCACTTTTAATTTATTGACATTTTGGGATGTGGTTGGGAGATTCCGCAACAAGAGCACAGCTTGTATGGTTGACATCTTGGCGCTGCAATATATACATTTATAACATTGCACTATTTTCATTCCTAACCCTTTCTTGAAAGCAGCCTGATTCACATTTGTCCATTAGATTTGGTCTATATAATTTATCGATTTTTATTATATGTAGATATTTAGATTTTTACCTCTAGAATCGTTAACCCACACACCTATCTCGGGATACCAAATTCACAAGACCGATAACACAAGTAACATGGAAAAGTCACCAACCACTAGTAACATTACCACATCTACTATCAGTAGCCTTAGGACAGATATAAATTTCGATATAGTCCAGGCTTTGAATAAGGATACCAATCAGAGAGATGGAGAGGTGGTAGACATAGATGCCACATTTAAAAGTTTAGAAAAACTTTTAGTGTCCGAAACCAAATACACTGCAGAGATTTCTTTTTTGAGGAAATGCTTGGAATTAAATATCATTCCAAAAGGCTTAATGATACAAAAGAACTGTTAGTTTAATATAGAAAGCCAGGAATACTCCAATAGATGGGAGTCGGCCATCAAGGAAATATCACAAAAATTAATGCAAATAATTATAGACTACCGAAGTTTTTTACTAGTAGGGCTAGATAAGAACATAAAAGAGGAAGAAAACAAGATGGAACATATTAAAGATCTTAGTGTATTTAAAACTAAGCAAGAACAACTTTGCTCTAAGATCAAAAAGATTAAAGATGACATCATTTCCAAAAAAACTAAGAAAATATACAGAGACTTAAACCTAGCCACCCAAAATAGGGAAGACACTTTTGAAGTAAGTGAACCTAATACGGATAATAATACTTCCCATATGGAAGAGGAATGGACTGTAGTTGCCCCCAGGGGCAATAGGAACAAAGAGAAAAACAAACAAACACAAAATCAATGGGGACAAAATAATCACAGTCAAAATCACTCTGGTCCCCATAATTACCATAGAGACATAACTCATGAAAGGGACCACCTGGATTCAAGAGATATACAACACAGGGGCCCTCAGAACTCTATGAACCATAATAAAAGGAACCATAGAGACTATTTCAGATATAATGAAACAGACAATTGGAGTCAGAGACCACAATCATACTACAGACCTCCTCAGATTAGACATTACTCATATCACCATAGAAATCGCTTTCAGGGATATGGTAACCATTTCAGACAAAATAACTATAGGGGGACGCATTTTTATCCCCAAACAAGAGATGATGACTTTAGGGGCAGGTCACCCTATAACTATAACAACCAATATCACACCAGATTCTCTTCCTATGAGAATAGAGACACCTATGATAATAGAGACAATTATAGCTATAGGAACAGACAACAACACATGTACCCAAGAGTACACTTCCAAGAAAACCAGGGTCACCACCCTAGAAATATCTCTAGCGACAGATCAAGAAACAGCTGGGCAGACACCCCCACACCGACCATGAATAGATTCGAACCTCTGAGACAGAAAGAGAACTTAAACAGTCCTACTCGTTCAGTCCAGAGAAATACAAATAATCAACCATCAGGAATGGTCACAGAACATAATAACCACCATTTTTTAGGGGAAGGAACCACGACACTTATAGACAGGAACAAACAATCGAAAAGAAAGGACAGAATACAAGACATGGAAGAGCCTTTAAATCCAAGCTTAAAAAGAAAACCCATAGAGGTAGAAGAGCAGGTATAAAGTTGAAAAAGAAATCTCTAGAAATCGCACAGACACATAAAAAATGTGAAGATAAACCAATTGCAATCCCTTCTACAAGTAATGATATCATTAATCATACTAAAGATCTGGAAAATACAGACAATAAAGGGATATACAATTTGAGTAACATAAATCTAAGCCACAAGGACAAGGAAGTATTGTCCTTAGGTCTTTCTTACGCTCCATCTAGAGGCTTGGATAAATTCCAAACCTATATACATGTGAAACAGCTAGTGAGAAAACTTACTCTCAAAAGATTCTTTTTGAAATCAACATTGGAAAGAACAAACTCTCAACCAAACATAGATATGAGAGCCATTGATAATCCTACACAAGATAAGTTGGAATATACGAATCTTAAGCCTAAATCCACTTTTTTCCCCATTACACACAAGGGACCCCAAATCGAAACATTCGAAAACATAGTATGTGATGATATAAAGAAACTTAAGGACAATAACATCAAAAAATTCCATCATAACTTAACTAAAACACAGATGGACACAATAAGAAGCCTAGAAGATAACAAAGCTATCATAGTAAAGCCGGCCGACAAGGGAGGGGGGATTGTTATTCTAAACAAAGATGATTATAATAAGGAGTCAGATAGAATTCTGGGGGATCGAGAAACTTATGAGATCCTAAATTCGGACCCTACAGAAGGATATAAAAGAGAACTAGACTCCATACTACTATCAGCCAAAAGGAAAGGAGTAATCAACAACCATGAGTACAGATACATATCCATACAACATCCAAGGATACCTGTATTCTACTACCTTCCCAACATCCACAAGAGGCTGAACAACCCCCTGGTAGGCCTATCATATCAGGCATAGGCTCAATTTCTTGCAACCTATCAGAATACATAGACAGAAGACTCCAAAAACATGTTCAAAAATTGCCCTCATATCTCAGGGACTCAACTGAAGTCCTAAACATACTCAATAACCTAGAATGGAATAGTCAATACATTCTGGCTACTTGTGACGTAACTGCTCTTTATACGAGCATCCCACATAACCTGGGTCTGGAAGCAGTCAGACACTTTATGGAGAAGGATATAGAACTGAGTCAGGAACAGAGAGAATTTGTCCTGGAAGGCATCTCATACATCCTCAGCCACAACTATTTCAATGACAGAGGAACATTTTACAACCAAAAATGCGGAACAGCTATGGGGACCAGGTTTGCGCCTAGCTATGCTAACTTGTACATGGGCCAATGGGAGAACCTGTTTTGGGACTCCTGCCCAGCAGGCGCAGACCTGGTCCTTTACAAGAGATACATAGATGACATCCTCATTGTGTGGAAGGGGTCCGTCGAAGACCTCCAACACACTATAAATGTGATGAACAATAATAGAATGAACTTAAAATTCACACATGAAATAAGTAAATATAACATCCACTTTCTAGATTTGAATATAAATGTAAAACAAGGGAAACTTTCAACATCCACATACTTCAAGGACGTAGACTGTAGTAATTACATCCACCAAACCAGTTGTCACCATCACAGATGGAAATCGAATATCCCGAAAGGACAACTGAAGAGGATTAGGAAAAACTGCTCTGACACAGATAAATGGAAAGAACAGTCTGAAATCCTGAAAAAAAGATTCATGGACAGGGGATACGACAAAGATACTATACATAAAACAATAGAAGAAGTGGGGAAAATGGACAGAAGATCAATGCTGAAATATAAAGAAAAGACCACACAAGGAAGCAACACCATAAAGGTACCTTTCATCTCGGAATACAGTGAGAATAAGTTTCTAATTGAAAAGATAATTAAGAAACACTGGCATTTTCTCAAGGAAGACAACATAATTGGAAAGGATCTGGAAGAGTCCCCCACGTTCATATATAGGAAAACAAAAAATCTAAAGACTATGATTGCCCCCAGCGTACCTATAGCAACCAGAAAGACCAGAGTAAACGATGTATATGGCAAACCATTAAAAGGCTTTTTTCCATGCCATTTATGTAAGGCTTGCAAACACTGCAAGAAGAGCCAGACGTTTAAATCCAAGATCACAAAAGAGTCTTTTAATATGAAAGAAATGATTAGGTGCCAGGATTCGGGCGTCATATACCTAATTGAATGTGGATGTGGACTGCAATATATAGGACAAACCTCCAGAAAACTCTGAGATAGAATTCGAGAGCACCTCTTACAGATAAAGTGGGGCAAGGAGGACTTCCCACTGTACAAACATTTTAAGGAAGTCCATAATGGTAACAAAAAAACTTTTAAATATATGGGCATCAGCAGACCAATAAAAAATTGGAGAGGGGGAGATTTTGAAAGACAACTTTTGAAAGTAGAATCAAAGTGGATTTTCCAGTTAGACTGCACCTTTCCGAAAGGCCTAAATAGCAGCACGGAAATATTCCACCTACTATGATAACCCCATATCTGACCCCCTACAACACCTATGTAATGGGTGAAAAAATGTGGAAATATACCAAAGGGCCATCCAGCTTATACATTTTGAAACTTGTGCACTTTGAGAGTTTGGCTCTTTGGAGTTTTAAAGTTTTAAAGTTTTAGAGTTCAGGCTTTTTAGATTTTAGAAACCACTGGTATTTTAGAAACCACTGATATTCTTCTTAAAAAGACTGACATCTTAACCCATGTTTTAACCTAGTTGTTTTACCTTTTGTTTTAACATTTTAACTCTTGCTTTCTAATTCCCACCTCCCGTTCCTATCCCACCACTCTCAGTTTTATACAATGTTAATTTTGTATATGTCCCTATATACATATACTAAGAAAGTCATTTTCATATACTCTATATATACACTGTCCTACACACATATATACATAACCTGTCTATCAGAGTTAGGGTCCACTGTGACCAACGTACAGTTGGGTTATGAGACTCAGATATTACATTTTTTCGACCCCAAGTGCCACAGGAAATGGAAATTTCCATCTTCTTATAGGTCTTTATATGTATTTATAGGCATACATATGTTTCTATTTATTTATTTATTTTTTATTTTTTTTATATATATTTTTATATGTTCCTAATTATGTGGCAATATCTTTACAATGGATTTTAAATAGACCGATGAAATGATAACATATATGATTTTATTGCACTTATTTGAAAGGCTATATATACAGTCTTTTTGTTTTTATATGATTATGCATTTCCGTTTTTATATGACTATGTATCTCTTTTTTATTGTATCTGTATTTCTATGTATATTTATATGTACTTTTGTGCTCCAGAATGGACCAATCCATTGCAGATAACGTTTAGTGTATATAGACACAAACAAACCATTTTATAACACTTAGATAGATCCTGAGCCAAATACCACTAATCACAAAATATTGGCAAAACAACCCCAATCTTCAGAGACACAGTCTCTGTGGACAGAGGTACAACATGCGGTAACCGGAAGTGCGCACACGAACTACGATGTCACTTCCGGTTAATCTCCATTTCCGGTAAAAACATCCGGTAAACAAGATATTACTTTATACATCAACTACAAGGATAAGTACGATAACGAAACAAATATCATTATAAAATAAGAAATAGAAACAACACACAAAGAGCATCAAATTAGGACTTATATACAACGAAAAGACGCATTTTTCGTAACGGCTTATTTGGCGCGAATTTTTGGCGCAAAAACTAATCCAATCCCATTGGCCAAACAATACATTTAAGGCAAACAAACGATAGAGCCGGTACCAGTCTTGAGAAAGGTTCTATGTGAACCGAAACGCGTTGGCTAACTGGTATTACGGCTCAGGATCTTATTGGTGAGTTTATTACTTTTACTATTATCTTTTAGTAGCTTTATTGCACTATGTCCGCTTTTCTCATTATTTTATAGGTTCAAGATGATATACTGAAGTTCTAATACACACCTCAAGAAGAGGACCTACACAATATAACTACACCTGTTTGGATATATACTTTGGATACATTTAAGTCTCAATAGACTTCTCAATATCATTTGCATTTGGAGTTATCACCACCTTTTGGGAACATTTGTTACACCTTTTGGGATCATTTGTTACACTATTATATATATCACTATTTTTAAGGATATATTTGACTTTCACCAAGGCATATTTTTGAAAACACTTCACTTATTTTAATTTTATTTTTCACAGTTGTGATATCACAAATTTTATATTTTTGATATATTTTTGATATTTTTAGTATTTTTGATATTTTTGATATTTTTGATAATTTTCTGATATTTCTTATTTTTGAGAGGCTACTATTTTTTCACATTTTTTCACACATTTTTATTTTTTCATATTTTTCATATTTTTCATACTTTTAAGTGGTTCACTATATTTGAACACACCAACATTGGGACACTTTACAAAGTCGATATACCATAGGATCACACAACCATTCTTCAGATTTTTAAGACTATATTCTGGAAATCCCCCCCCCTTTTTTATGTGCACATATTGGTACCATAGATTTGTTTTTAATATCCTGTCATAGAACTGTGCTTTAAAGGACTTTTATGTATTTTATGTACACACACATTGTCAAGGATTTTTAACTACATATGTTAAATCAAATGTTATTAGTAAAATGTTATTAGTAAAACATAATAAAT
Source organism: Bombina bombina (assembly GCF_027579735.1). Taxonomy (NCBI): domain Eukaryota; kingdom Metazoa; phylum Chordata; class Amphibia; order Anura; family Bombinatoridae; genus Bombina; species Bombina bombina. The sequence continues at coordinate 197,121,006 of NC_069506.1, read as the reverse complement.
GGTTTTAGCATAACATATAGGAGCATCTGATCCATTATAAGTTATTATTTTTCGCATACATTGAAATATTTATGCACTTAGACCTATAGGCTATTTGCAATACTATCAACCCGTCACTTATAGTTATACCAATCGTGGACACCATCTTTAGCCACAAATCCTTTCCTCTAGGACTTTGTAGCGCTGTACTCACAAAGCACTTTTAATTTATTGACATTTTGGGATCTGGTTGGGAGATTCCGCAACAAGAGCACAGCTTGTATGGTTGACATCTTGGCGCTGCAAGATATACATTTATAACAGTGAGTAAAATGGCTGCCAGCAGCACATGGCAAACAAAACAGGGAAAAAACCCTGACAGTACCCTCCCCTCAATGACCCCTCCCCCGTGGGAGGACAAAAGGCTTATTGGGGAAACGGGCATGTAAGGCACGGAGGAGGGCGGGAGTATGAATATCAGAGGAGGGAACCCATGAACACTCCTCCGGACCGTAGCCCCTCCAGTGAACCAAATACTGTACACGGCCCCTGGACATACGAGAGTCAATAATGCTGCTGACCTTATACTCCTCATGGTTGTCAACAAAGATAGGACGGGGACGAGGCAACACAGTGGTAAACTGATTACAAACCAATGGTTTCAAGAGCAAGACATGAAAAACATTGGAGATGCGCATTGCAGGAGGAAGGTCAAGAGCGTAGGCCACAGGATTGACCCGTCGAAGTAATCGAAAAGGACCAACATAATGGGCAGCCAGTTTATTGGAAGGCACACAAAGATTTGAGTTGTGGGAGGACAGCCAAACTCTCTCACCAACCTGGTAGGAAGGCGCGGGCAGACGCCTACGATCAGCCTGGAACTTTTGGCGCTGCATAGAATGATGAAGGCAATCCTGAATCTGCACCCACGTGGAATGGAGTTGCCGGAGATGCTCCTCCAAAGCCGGAAAACCCTGAGACATGAATGAATTGGGCAAAAAGGATGGTTGAAACCCATAATTCGCCATGAACAGGTATAACTTGGAGGAAGATTTAAAAGCACTATTACGAGCAAACTCTTCCCAAGGTAACAGTTCAGACTAATTATTGTGTTGATCTGAGACATAGCAATGGATGAACTGCTCCAGAGCTTGATTAGAGCGTTCCGCAGCCCCATTGGATTGAGGGTGATATGCTGAGGAGAAGGAAAGCTGGATCCCCATTTGAGCACAAAAGGAATGCCAAAATCTGGAGACAAACTGGCTACCCTGGTCCGACACTATCTCCTTGTGTAACTTATGTAAACGGAAGACCTCCCGGGCAAAAATTGAAGCAAGCTCCTGAACGGTAGGCAACTTCTTAAAGGGAATGCAATGTGACATTTTAGAAAAATGGTCAACCTGTCAGGCTGCCAAGAATCAGACTGAGACGAAAAGTGCAAAAATAATCACACCTTTATTACTAGCAAAAAATAATAAAAAGTCCACAAGTCAAATAACAAGTCAAGAATGAAAACCAGAGCTGGTAGTCAGACAAGCCGAGTCAGGAACCAAAGCGAATAGTCAGACGAGCCGGAATCAGAAAGAAGGAGAACAGAAGAGTCAGGAACAAGCCAAGGATCAGGAACCAGGAAGGACGTCAGACAGCCAGGTAATACACGGGAGCTCTCACAAACAGGTGTGAGACAATGCAAGGGCAAAGCATACTGAACAGAGGCCCTTTAAATAGTAAGTGATGACATCACAATTCTGAGACTGCATCATGTCTCACACTGATGATGTACACCAGTCTGGCCATAAAAGGAAGTGCAGGAATTGAGCAGCATCACACAGTATGCACCAGAGTCAGCAAGAGAGGTGAGTAAAATGGCTGCCAGCAGCACATGGCAAACAAAACAGGAAAAAACCCTGACAGTACACTCCCTTCAACGACCCCTCCCCCGCGGGAGGACAAAAGGCTTATTGGGGAAATGGGCATGGAAGGCACGCTCCTCCAGACCGTAGCCCCTCCAGTGAACCAAATACTGTTTGTGGCCCCTGGAGATACAAGAGTAAATAATGCTGCTAACCTCATACTCCTCATGGTTGTCAACAAAGATAGGATGGGGACGAGGCAACACAGTAGTAAACCAATTACAAACCAATGGTTTCAAGAGGGAGACATGAAAAACATTGGAGATGCGCATTGCAGGAGGAAGGTCAAGAGCGTAGGCCACAGGATTGACCCGTCGGAGTATTCGAAAAGGACCAACATAATGGGGAGCAAGTTTATTGGAAGGCACACAAAGATTCAAGTTGTGGGAGGACAGCCAAACACTCTCACCAACCTGGTAGGAAGGCACGGGCAGACGCCTACAATCAGCCTGGAACTTTTGGCGCTGCATAGAACGATGAAGGCAATCCTGAATCTGCACCCACGTGGAACGGAGTTGCCGGAGATGCTCCTCCAAAGCTGGAATACCCTGAGACATGAATGAATTGGGCAACAAGGATGGTTGAAACCCATAATTCGCCATGAACGGGGATAACTTGGAGGAAGCATTAATAGCACTATTACGAGCAAACTCTGCCCAAGGTAACAGTTCAGACCAATTATTGTGGTGATCTGAGACATAGCAAAGGAGGAACTGTTCCAGAGCTTGATTAGACTGTTCCGCAGCGCCATTGGATTGAAGGTGATATGCCGAGGAGAAGGAAAGCTGGATCCCCATTTGAGCACAAAAGGATGCCAAAATCTGGAGACAAACTGGCTATCCCGGTCCGACACTATCTCCTTGGGTAACCCATGTAAACGAAAGAACTCCCGGGCAAAAATTTAAGCAAGCTCCTGAGCAGTAGGCAACCTCTTCAAGGGAATGCAATGTGACATTTTAGAAAAACGGTCAACCACCATAAGGTTAACAGTATTGCCATTGGAAACAGGGAGCTCAACAATGAAGTCCATGGAAAGATGTGTCCAAGGACACTCACCATTAGCAATAGGTTGAAGAAGACCCACAGGAAGACGTTGAGGAGTCTTATTCTGTGCACAAACTGAGCAGGAGGCAACATATGCAGCAACATCAGAATGAAGACCTGGCCACCAGAATTGTCGATTGACAGACCAAATCATTTGGTTCTTGCCTGGGTGACCTGCGGCTTTAGGATAGTGGTAAGTGTGCAAAAGTTTAGTTTGAAGATTCTCAGGAACAAAACACTTACCACTAGGTTTCTCAGGAGATGCATTGGTTTGTGCAGCCAGGATCTCATCCTGTCAAATTAGTATGTATGGTAGCCAAAATATGGTAAGGAGGTATAACAGGAGTAGGTACAGACTCCTTCTTGGACAGAGGTGAAAATTGTCGAGAGAGGGCATCAGCCCTAATATTCTTACTACCAGGCAGGTAGGAGACCACATAATTAAACCGAGACAAAAATAGCACCCATCTGGCCTGTTGGGGCGACAAACATTTTGCTTCAGATAGATAAGTTAAATTCTTGTGGTCAGTAAGAATGAGCACTGGCACGCTAGTACCCTCGAGAAGATGCCTCCATTCCTTGAGTGCCAAAATTATGGCCAGTAATTCCCTGTTGCCAATTTTATAATTGCACACCGCTGGAGAATATTTCTTAGAGAAGAAACCACACGGATGCAAGTAACCGTCAGGCATAGGACGTTGACACAAGAGGGCACCTACTCCAGTCTCAGATACATCGACCTCAAGAACGAAAGGCAGGACAGAGTTAGGATGAGCCAGAACTGGAGAACTGGAGACTATCAAAAGCCTTAATGGCAGTAGGTGACCAATGGAGTGGATCATTCTCTTTAAGCGTCATGTCTGTGATAGGTTTGACCAAGGAAGAAAAGTTTTTAATAAACTTTCTATAGTAATTGGCGAACCCCAAAAAACATTGAATAGACCGAAGACCAACTGGGCAAGGCCACTGCAGAACTGCAGATAACTTGTCAGGATCCATGGAGAACCCTGCAACAGAGATAACATAACCTAGGAAGGTTACTTGAGTCTGATGGAACTCACATTTCTCGAGTTTACAAAACAGGCCGTTCTCACGTAGTCTCTGAAGAACCCGTGTAACATTAGAACAATGAGCCTCAAGTGTGGGTGAGTGTATGAGGATATCGTCCAAGTATACCACAACACACTGTTGCAACATATCTCGTAGGATATCATCAATAAATTCCTGAAAAAAAGCAGGAGCATTACACAGGCCAAAGGGCATTACAAGATACTCATAATGCCCGCAACTGGTGTTAAATGCTGTTTTCCATTTGTGGCCCTCCTTGATCCTAACGAGATTGTGCACTCCTCTCAAATCAAGTTTAGTAAAGACCGTAGAACCCTTGAGGTGGTCAAAGAGTTCCGTAATGAGCGGAAAAGGGTAGGCATTCTTAATGGTAAGATGATTAAGACCCCTATAATCGATGCATAGTCTTAACTCGCCACCCTTTTTCTTCACAAAGAAGAAGCCAGCCCCTGCAGGAGAGCAGGATTTGCGGATGATCCCTGCGACAGAACATCGACAACATACTCCTCCATAGCACAATTCTCCACAAAAGACAGAGGGTAAACCCGGCCCCGAGGAGGAATGGCCCCGGTTTGCAGGTCTATGGCACAATCGTAAGACCAGTGAGGAAGCAATGTACTGGCACGCACCTTGTAAAAAATGTCTAGGAACTCTCGGTACTCCTCTGGTAATTGAGATACCGAAGAAGTGCACAAGACTTTAACTGGTCTCCGAAGACAAGTGAAAATACATTGCGGAGACCACGACAAAATTTCGGACCTGCACCAGTTGAGACTGAGATTGTGATTTTGGAGCCAGGGATAACCCAGAACAACCGGAAAATGTGGAGAGTTTATCACCTGGAACTGGAGGGTTTCAAAATGGAGAGCCCCAAAAGCCATGGATAACAGAGCAGTTTTGTGAGTAACGAGTGTGGGCTGAAGGGGCCTGCCATCAATGGCCTAAATAGCAAGCGGAATGGACCGAGGCAAAACAGGAATGGAGTGCTTTGATACCAAAGCACTGTCAATGAAATAGCCCGCAGCACCGGAGTCAACAAGAGCCTAGGCGACTATGGAGGAGTCCACCCAGGAAAGGACAACCATGACCAAAGGTTTCTCCTTTAAGCGGTTCCGGGGACAAGGATAAACCACCCAAGGTCTGCCCCCAACAGGACCTTAGGTGTGAGCATTTCCCGGCCGTGTAGGACAAGACTTCAAAAGGTGGCCCTGTAACCCACAATAGAGGCAGAGCCCTTACCTCCTCCTAGAGGCCCTCTCCTCCGTGGAGAGACATGTGAATCCCAACTGCATCGGTTTAGCAGTACCTGGTGACTCGGGAGTAGGAGGCATGGGAGGAGAGGGAGGCATGGGTGGGAACGAACATGTAGGAGACAATGGAACAGGAGGCTTCCGCAAACGCTCCTTGAAAGAGGGCCTCTCACTTAGTCTGATGTCAATTAGGATAAAAATTCACCAATGCCTCGAGATCTTCGGGTAAATCTCTAGCAGCAACTTCGTCTTTAATCGCATCAGAGAGCCCATGAAAGAAGGCAGCAACAAGGGCTTCATTGTTCCAACCTACCTCTGCTGCAAGTGTACGGAACTCAATGGCATATTGAGCAATAGATCTTGTATGTTTGGTAAAGCTGGTGCTGCTACAGGAAACGTCCGTCGGGTAAGAGGGAAACAGACCCACTCTGAGTAGGGGAAGGTATGGAGCTGGCCCAGAAAAGCGGTGGACAGCCGCAAAAAGGTACAGAAAAAAGCAGGCGGCTACTGAGATACTGAAAAAGGTACTTTTTATTCCAAGTAAAAAGTTTGACAAAAAGCAAAAAGGATTAATATGACACAAAACACCAAGGAGGGAAACAGCAGACTTACATGTTTCACGCTGGCTAGCGCTTAATCATAGAAGCTGTTAGACAAGTGAAACCTGCTGTGGCTCTTAAAGGGACAGTGCACCAATCAGAACACCTCATCTCATCTAAATTGGAACAGAACAGGTGTAACATAAATGTATTATTTCTACATATATGTCCACTGAGAGAGCCACAGATCAGATAAGAATAAAAATTTAATGGCAATACTTGTGAAGATATGCAATCCAACCAAAAAACACTAGTATATTCAAAGCTAGATGACAGTATATTCTGTACATGAAATGTGATGTTAACACATATGTGCAGATTCTAAAAAAGCACCATATATACAGTGATAGCTAATTATTGATAAAACAAAACAAAACAAAACAAAACTAGATTTGGCAACAAAATATAACATAATTTATCATATAATTTTTCAAAAAAGGAGAATAAAGAAGAAAAATAAAACATGAAAATGTCTCTCCCTAATTTGAAAAAGATTTTTTTCTAACTAGTTTCTCAATAGATTCTTCATAATTTAGAGAAGAAATTGCTGCCGAACACTTTAAATAATTCTACAGACTTTAGAAATCAAAGAAATTGAAGACAGATTCAGATATAAAAGAAATTAGTAACCTGAAGCCATAATTCAAAGAGATACGATACTCTGTGATGAAATATATAATATATACACAAAATTATTATTATTGAAATTGATGGCTTAGTTAGAAAAAATGGAAGTGGGATTTTTTTGAGAATATGTGTTAATGGATAAGAGAATTTATACTAATATGAAAATATATGTACTTACATCCATTAACCAAAAACAACTTATAACAACTAATGGATCTAGTCCACAAAGTATCTCATATCCCACTCTAAGTTCATACCCAAAGGTGATCTGGTCTTTAGCTTGTAGATCCAATACAACTCTTTTTTATCTAGGATCTTACATATATCACCCCCCCGATAAGGGGTTCTTGCTACATCTATGACCTTGATTTTTACTTTTGGTATGTTTGTAAGATGAAATAGATTAAAATGTTTGGCAACTGCCGAGTCCTTATTGTAATTTTTAATATCTCTGAGATGTTCTCGTGCCCGGTCTCTGAGGGTTCTACTCGACTGACCTACGTATTGTATTCCACAAAGCTGGCAGTCCAAAAGATAAACTATGTAGTCTGTGAGGCATGTTGCATGGAAGTCGATTTCAAAGGAATCACCAGTAACCTTACTAGAAAAACTTCTAGTGAAGTCCATGTTTTCACAAGTTATACAGTTTGACAAGTGAGCCCTAAAGTTACCTGTGCCTCTAAGCCAGTTACTGTTTGATTGGGTATTGGATTTAACTAAACTAGGTGATAGCTTAGTGGCTAATGTAGGTGGTTTCCTAGCAACAAATCTACACTCTTTTATATATGGCTGCAGAATCTCATCACCTTTGAGTATGTGTAAATGCTTTCTGATGATAGCACATATAGAATTATACTCAGGAGAGAACTGTGTGGAGAACACAATACTACAGTCGTCCAAAAATTCTCTGTCTTTTCTTTTATTCTTTCTCATTAGGCTGCCACTTGTAGTGGTATTGTCTAACTTAGAAGGTTGTTCTACAGGATAGGGTTTCCAATCCCTGATCTCTTCAAATGTTTCGAATAGATCCCTTTTATTGTACCCCCTAGCTTCCAATCTAGAAATAAGCTCTCTGCCACATTTATTATAATTATCTGTAGTACTGGCATTACGTCTGAGCCTAATAAATTGGCTCCTTGGTATAGATTTCACTAAATGTGGGGGATGACAAGAGGTAGCATGAAGGATTGTGTTTCCCGCTGTCTCTTTCCTGTATGTGGTGGATACAATTTTATGACTAAGATTGTCACCCTGTAAACTTAGATCTAAGAAATTCACACTATCTTGGTGTAATTCACCTGTAAATTTTAGATTTACATCATTGGTGTTTACATGTGTGAGGAAATCATAAAAAGGAAAATCTTCTTTAACAATGAAAATGAGATCATCTATGTACCTCATGTACAGAAGGATGCCGGACCCAAAAGGTTCTCCTATATCATAGATGTGTTGGAGCTCCCACTTACCCACAAACAGATTTGCATATGAGGGGGCAAATTTTGCCCCCATTGCTGTTCCTTGACACTGCAAATAAAACACTGAGTCAAAAACAAAATAATTGTGGGTAACCAAGAACTCCACAACTTCAACAATGAAATGTTTCACTTCATTCTTATAAGAAGTATTATTGGCTAGGAAGAACTCCAAGGCCCGACACCCCTGTACATGAGGTATAGAAGAATATAAAGAAGTTGCATCTACAGTAATCCACTTATATCCAGCCTGCCATACAAAATCATTTAATACATCTAATAGATGTCCAGAGTCCCTAGTGTAGCTATAGAGGTTACTAACTAGTGGTTTGAGTATACTGTCAATCCATTCAGACATAGGCTCCAAAAGGGAGCCTATGCCTGAAATGATTGGACGTCCTGGTGGAGAAAGAAGGCTCTTATGGGTTTTAGGGAGATAGTGGAAGATGGGGATTATGGGATGTGTAGGTAGTAGATATTTAGATTGTTCTATAGTCAAAATCCCTAAAGAAACTGCTTCCTTAAGGATTTTTGAGAGTTGTCTGGAGAAAACAGATGTAGGATCTGAGTCTAGTTTTCTATATGTCTCAGTGTCAGAGAGTTGTCTGTTAGCCTCTATTAAATAGTCTGATTTGTTGAGGACAACAACATTGCCCCCCTTATCGGAGTTGCGAATGACAATGTTGTTGTTATCAGCCAGATCCTTGATAGCTAGTCTCTCCTGAGCAGTTAAATTTTGTCTGGTGTTGAAACCAGTGGATAAGTGAGTTTACTCCAATTTAAGCACATCTTCCTCTACTCGCTTATGGAAGGAATTCAAAAAACTACCTCTGAAATGCCTAGGATAGAAAGTGGATGTATGTTTAATTGGAGTGGGAGGAACCTCACACTTATCAGAAGTGATGTTACTATCAAAATTCTTAATAGTTTCAATTAACCCAAAATCTGCAAAGGAAAACATTTTATTCCAATCAATATTATCATTAGTATTGGTATTAACATTGACATTAGCATTATTGACCACAGTGGTACTGACGCCAAAGGTGGTCCTTTCAGAATCATGGAAAAATCTCTTAAGTGCTAACTTTCTTATAAACCTATTGACATCAATAAGAGTTCCAAAGGCTGAGAATTTGCATGTAGGAGCAAAACCCAAACCCTTTTTCAAAACCCCCTCATGTGTTGGTGTGAGTTGTGTGTCAGATAGGTTAATGACATTAAAAGTTATTTCTTTTTCTGTGACTTCAGTTGTTTTCCTTCCTTTCTTCCTTCTAGATCTTCTTGTCCTTTTCCTAAAGGGACTGCTGGTTGGTTTCTGGTTTTCGCACGAACTGTCATGTCGTTACTTCCTTTGTTCTTCTTACTTGAGGAAACCTGTAAAGACAAAGAGGAAGAAGAGGGATGGGGGGACACTGGAACTGAGGTATCCTCACTGGAATCAGAAGAATTGGAATCCTGTTCAGTGGACTCTCCTTCTGTTGATGAAAAGACCACTTTACGGTCTTTGTCTTTCTTCAGGATTGATTTTAAGGGCTTATTTCCATCTGTGTCCACAGATTGCTTTCTTTGAGGTTTTCTATAGCGCTTTCGAAATCTTGACCAATCATACACTCTGTTACTTTCGTAATCATCCAAGTCCCGCAAAAACTTGTTCTTCTTCCGTGCAGCAATCTCTGCATCCGCCTTCTTGATCTTATCCTTCATCTGTGTTTTTAAAACAGCATATTGGTCATCCATCTTACGTTTTTTCAAATCCACTTTTAAACTTATGATCTTCTCTTTTAAATTGGTTCTTTTCTTTTCTTTGTTCTTAATCAACACACCCAGAAGTTTTAGAGAGCAATCATTAAGAGCAGTGTTCCACTCATCCTGGAGCTCGCTATCTTCTAGCTCAAAATTCGGGTATTTCTTCAACCTGAGGCCCCTGGGCACTCTCTGTGCATCAACATAATGTGTTAAAGTAACCACATCCCACATTGAGCGTAAATCAGAAAGTAACAGTCTCTCCAGGGTATTAAATTGATGTTTTAAATCACCCTCTAATGTTGTGGTGGTTGGTGTTGAAAAGATATTATCAAAAAATTGTTTTCTGTTTTGTATATCAAAAATTGTCGCAAGATTGCCTTCTTCACCCTCCATGATGTGTGTCATATAATTAGTAGTAAAAGCTGTTAACAGTATCTACTCATACAAAAAACCCCTAAATGATTGGTAATGAGTGGGTCTGTAAAAAATCAAAACTTGTATGATCCTCCTTAATTGAATTACTAATGCACATTCAAAGTAAGGCAAAGCAAGGTGTAAGCCCCCTTATGCATATATGTAAAAGTGTGTATTCAACACTGAAAAAGTGTGATTCATATTATAATAATGGAGAAGAACCAGGAAGCATCCTATAGATAAGCATATATATATTGCTGGACAGGTGTAGCATGTAATAATGCAAGAAGGTAGCGGTAAGCAGGGAGCAAGATATTACATTGACATTAACTGTTCATGTTCCACAATTGGCTCTCTTGTAAAACCACTAAACCGCAAACCCAATAAATAAATCCGTTGAGATCACTTATAAGATAAAGTCATACCTGTTCAGAAATTTTTTGATATGCTGTGTGACGAAAAAGATCTTCCTTCCTTGTGATCTCCAAATTGTGCTCCACGGCGTCCGTGAACGAGCAAGCACTGAAGTTTGTCCGGAAGTGACGTTTGGTAAAGCTGGTGCTGCTACAGGAAACGTCCGTCGGGTAAGAGGGAAACAGACCCACTCTGAGTAGGGGAAGGTATGGAGCCGGCCCAGAAAAGCGGTGGACAGCCGCAAAAAGGTACAGAAAAAAGCAGGCGGCTACTGAGATACTGAAAAAGGTACTTTTTATTCCAAGTAAAAAGTTTGACAAAAAGCAAAAAGGATTAATATGACACAAAACACCAAGGAGGGAAACAGCAGACTTACATGTTTCACGCTGGCTAGCGCTTAATCATAGAAGCTGTTAGACAAGTGAAACCTGCTGTGGCTCTTAAAGGGACAGTGCACCAATCAGAACACCTCATATCTAAATTGGAACAGAACAGGTGTAACATAAATGTATTTATTTCTAACTAAGCCATCAATTTCAATAATAATAATTTTGTGTATATATTATATATTTCATCACAGAGTATCGTATCTCTTTGAATTATGGCTTCAGGTTACTAATTTCTTTTATATCTGAATCTGTCTTCAATTTCTTTGATTTCTAAAGTCTGTAGAATTATTTAAAGTGTTCGGCAGCAATTTCTTCTCTAAATTATGAAGAATCTATTGAGAAACTAGTTAGAAAAAAATCTTTTTCAAATTATGGAGAGACATTTTCATGTTTTATTTTTGTTCTTTATTGTCCTTTTTTGAAAAATTATATGATAAATTATGTTATATTTTGTTGCCAAATCTAGTTTTGTTTTGTTTTGTTTTATCAATAATTAGCTATCACTGTATATATGGTGCTTTTTTAGAATCTGCACATATGTGTTAACATCACATTTCATGTACAGAATACACTGTCAACTAGCTTTGAATATACTAGTGTTTTTTGGTTGGATTGCATATCTTCACAAGTATTGCCATTAAATTTTTATTCTTATCTGATCTGTGGCTCTCTCAGTGGACATATATGTAGAAATAATACATTTATGTTACACCTGTTCTGTTCCAATTTAGATATGAGGTGTTCTGATTGGTGCACTGTCCACAGCAGGTTTCACTTGTCTAACAGCTTCTATGATTAAGCGCTAGCCAGCGTGAAACATGTAAGTCTGCTGTTTCCCTCCTTGGTGTTTTGTGTCATATTAATCCTTTTTGCTTTTTGTCAAACTTTTTACTTGGAATAAAAAGTACCTTTTTCAGTATCTCAGTAGCCGCCTGCTTTTTTCAATAGATCTTGTACTTTGCTGAATAGACATGAGTCGTTTAGCAGCAGAGGAGGAGCATGCCGGAACAACAAATTCCCTTCGAAAGGAGGCCACAAATTCAGGGTAATTTGAAATCACAGATTTATTAGTCTCCCACAAGGGATTAGCCCAGGCAAGAGCTGTGTTAGAGAGTAACGAGATGAGAAATCCCACCTTAGCTCTGTCACAGGGAAACGCCTGAGGTAACATCTCAAAGTAAATGCCCACCTGGTTCAAAAACCCTCATAACGCTGAGGTAGAGGTGCAGAACCAGACATGCTCCTGGTTGGACTAGGTGCAGCAGTGGAAACAGAAGCAGCCACTTTGGTCCAAATGTGCAGTGCGAGTCAGCAGGGTTTGCAGGGCTAGTGCAAATTGATCCAAGCAGTGATCCTGTTCATCCATCCTGGAAATTATGGCAGGTAAAGGTGGATTATTAGCACCATCAGGATTCATGGCCCTTGCGTAATGTCAGGGTGCCATAAATCAGACTGAGACGAGAAGTGCAAAAATAATCACACCTTTATTAATAGCAAAAAATAATAAAAAGTCCACAAGTCAAATAACAAGCCAGGAATCAGAACCAGAGCTGGTAGTCAGACGAGCCGAGTCAGGAGCCAAAGCGAGTAGTCAGACAAGCCAGAAACAGCAACAAGGAGAACAGCAGAGTCAGGAACAAGTCATGGATCTGGAACCAGGAGGAACATCAGACAGCCAGGTAATACACAGGAGCTCTCACAAACAGGTCTGAGACAATGCAAGGGCAAAGCATGCTTAACAGAGGCCCTTTAAATAATAAGTGATGACATCATAACTCTGAGACTGCATTCTGTCTCACATGGATGATGTACACCAGTCTGGCCATAAAAAGAAATGCAGGAAATGAGCAGCATCACACAGTATGCACCAGAGTCAGCAAGAGAGGTGAGTATAATGGCTGCCAGCAGCACATGGCAAACAAAACAGGGAAAAACCCCTGACAAAGACCATGCACTCTATTTCTTCATTTGTTTTGAATGAGTATAAATAGTGGAACTGTATTTGCCTATATAACAAGAATTGAATTGGTTTCTTACCTGTATGCATGTGTTGTAAAGAATTCAAATTGACATTGTGAAACCTGCTAACATAGTTGTAAATTTAAAATACCTCTATTGGGTTCATATATTTGCTACTAGGACGTACCCTGGCCAGTGCCTCACCAGACTCTGACTTCACCCCACATCACTGTTATTCTTAGATTAGGGAGTATTTTTATTTTGGGATGTTTTTTGTTAAATAGGGGTATTATATTAGGTTTGATTTTTATTTTATTTTTGGATAATTTTGTTTATTTTTTTCTGTAATTTTAGACTTTTTTATTTTTTGCAATATAAGAATTTTTTAATTTTATTTAATCTTAGGTTGTTTTTGTTATGTAATGTTAAAACATTTTATTTTACTTTTAAGTTAGGATTTTATTATTATGATAAATTTTAATTAATTTATTAGTAAGGTAGTCTTTTTTTATTTTAAGCAATCAGGGTTAACTTGTGGGGTGTTAGGATAGGAGGCATAGTGATTAGATTAGTTATTTGCATTGTGGGGGGGTGGCGGTTTAGGGGTTAATAGGTTAATTAGATATATTGCATTGTGGGGGGTTGGTGGTTTAGGGGTAAATAGTGTTAATAGGTAGATTGCATTGTGGGGGTTGGCGGATTAGGGGTTAATATTGTAATTATATACTTTGTGATGTGGGGGGATGGTGGATTAGGGGTTTATACATTTATTAGGGTACAGTATATTGCGTTGTGGAGGGATGGCAGTTTAGGGGTTAACCACTTTTATTATTAGTTGCAATGTGGGGGGTTGTGGCGGATATAGGGTTTTTTGACATGTTGGGTTTATTTTTGGGAGGCGGGTTAGACTTTTATGGGCAATGTAACATTTTTTTTGTTTTGCAGTTAAGTGCCAGCAGTTTATAAGCTACGGTAAGGCACTGGCAATTCCAGAAATATTTATTTCCACACATTTCTGAACATCGGCAGTTTATCCGACTTACAGCAGTTAATGATCTGCCAGCGCTATTTATGTGATTCACCAGATGTGCAAGGTAAATATGTAATCTCACCCTAGGTTGTTTATGCCCCTTACTTTTTGGAGAAGACCGTCTCTATTTCTGAAACTGTAGATGTAGCATCAGAGCCCTTGCAGTTCTCTGCTGTCTCCTAACTTCCTTGTTATCTCAAAAGTAGCATATTAATTGCCCGGATCTAACCAGGATGATTGACACCACCTGCATTTGTAGGATTAGTTGCACCAGAGATGGGGGGAGGAACTGCACAAGAGAGTTCATTGGATGCTGGATTATTGGAAGTAAATGTGGGCAATCAGGATCCCTGACCATTTCCTATCCACCTGCACTTCTTAAATGTAGCCCTAAAACTTTACATTTATTTCTTCAATGTTTAAACAGCTAACTTGATTCTAAAGACACATTGGCATATTAATCTCAGGTGAATATTTGCTTCAAACGTACCATTCTGTTAAGCTTTTTTTTTAAGTGTTCATTGTCCCTTTAATTTCACAAGACAGTGTATAAGTAGCTTTTTACACATATGCATTATTGTATTACCTTATCTCTCTTCCTTATATATTTTTCCACTGTCTAATATCTTATGTTTTCTGTTATCCTATCTTTCTATCATATCCACAATCTGACACAGCCACTAATGCGGAAAACTCCTGTTATCACAGAAACATATGTGACTGCACAACTAATAAAAATGTGCAAATAAATGTTTATAAGAGTTTCACATATCCCAAGACATACATGGCCCTTCACGCTTATTTACACAGGTGTATTGACCACAATAAAATAGTTTTCTTTATCCAGTCACATAACTTCCAATTACTTTTTTTAACCCTTACATAGCACATTAACATTTACAAACAGTGTAACATCAACATAGAGTGGTATAAAAATTACTACATTTACAATAATTATAAAAACAAATGCAAATCATAATATTTATTCATACCATGGGCATGTAAAATATTAAGAAATGTAATCCACCATATTTGCTTTTGTTTCAGCTTTAGTCCCCTATTACCCCCTCTCCTAAGTTTAGGAATATGGTCTATGACCTGGAAACTAAATTAACTGACACAATGCTCCATCTGCTCAAAATGAGCTGGTACTGGAAGGGTCATGTATTTGTATCTAATAGATGTCTTTTGTTCACTAAATCTATCCTTTACGGCCCTTGTCTTTTCACCTATCTGACAAAGCTGACATGGGCATTTTAATAAACAGATTACTTAATATTTCATTTATAATTGTCTTCTCCTATCATAAGAGATAAACCCCCTATTACGTCAGTCATACTCTAATACTATAACTTTAATAAAATAAGACACAAGAACTTGTTGGGAGAAAAAAACACTCACGGTCATGTTTATTCAATAAACAAATTTAACCTATAGCTAATATTATCCAATATTAGTCACACTTTAATCAGAACATAACTAAAAACTTGTATCAAATTAGTTCATAACTGGTGGATGCATCTAACACTATCCTAACCCCTACTGACAGACAGACAAGGTCCCTCCGGTGTTTTCAGCATGACACCCGGCTGTTCATGCTCAATGGCAAAGCGAGAGAGCTGTGATGTTTAGAGATCTTTGGTCTCAATTCATAAGGGAGAGGACCCCTAGGCCGGCACCTAGTGGGCGTATCCTTTCCCTGTTTCTAGACCGTCACTTGCCCGACCGCCACAAGAGGAAAGGGACTAAATTTACTCTTGCTGTCACCTTTAACCAACAGGTACCTCACTAATAATTTACAATCAAAGCATACTAGATTTTAAAAACTTTAAATATATATATTTTATTTAAAAGGCTATTTTACAGTCACCCAACAACTGTTAAACCAGCTTAATGAGCAAATATTATTAAATTTTTTTTTTATTACTAGTAATAGTGCCTTCCTGATTTCACTCATGAATAAATCCAATCCAACATTCATTAGGTGCACTCGATCAGGGCGATAAATGTCCTTTTTGTTGGCTGTGATTAGTTTGTGCCTGATAACAATGCCACCCAGTGCCGTGACCACTCTTCCCACCTCCCTGTTAACCTTCTTACGGATGTTATAAGCTGTCCTCTGGGTTGCTATGTACTGCCAGTGAAGTCGAGCAACCACATTGGACCATCCTATCCTCACATCATGGAACAAGCATGTACCCACTTTATATCGGCCACCATCCTCCTAATGAGATCCAGTGCTGGTACTGATCCCATGTCATTCCCCCTTACATGCAACACAATAATGTGAGGCTGCCCCCACCACCTGTGTGCATCTTGTAGAAGGGCTGGTAATTCCTTCCATGTCAGACACCTATGACCTAACCAACGAAAGTTGGCCCTGGACTTTGCAAATCCAAGCTGCTGACCTTCTGGGGAGCATAGCACCCTGATGGACACCCAGTGGATAAATTAATGCACTATTATCCACACCTGAACTGGAGGGGAAACCTCACCTAACACACCTGGCAAAACATTAGTAAATAACATTATCACATTTGCCTGCATCACATCAGCAGTTTACGACTGCCCCCTCTCCCCCTTACGTGTATAGAAAACCTCAACACCCAATACAATTAAAATTAACCAATCTTGGAAAGGCACCTGGTCCTGATGGATACTCGGGTATTTTTTATAAAACACTTATGCAAGATATTAGCCCCATCTTAGTTACAATATTTAACCATATGCTAGAAGGTGGAGAGATCCCTAAGGAACTTCTAGAGGCTCGTATATCAGTGTTGCCTAAACCTGGAAAATGCAAGCAACTTTGTAAAAATTACAGACCTATCTCGTTAATTAACTTAGACATTAAATTGTTTACCAAAATCCTGGCAGTTAGGCTAAATGATATTCTCCCAAAACTTGTCCATCAGGACCAGGTGGGATTTATTCGCAACAGGGAGGCTCCAGATAACATTCGGAAGGTAATAGATCTCATAGATTACTCATCCAAGCAGGCTGTGCCTTCTCTGTTTCTTTCCCTGGATGCAGAGAAGGCATTTGACCATGTAAGATGGGGCTATTTGGACTTAGTATTAAAACATATGGGCTTTACGGGAAATTTTTGTGCGGCTATTACTACAATATATTCTAACCCTTCTGCCTTTATTAAAATAGCTGGATATAAGTCTTCATCTATAACAATTCTTAATGGAACCAGGCAGGGCTGCCCTTTATCACCACTACTATTTGCACTATGCATCGAACCATTAGCAGCCAGCATCAGGCAAAACGTAGATATTACAGGCATTAAAATACAAGACCAGAAACATAAGATCAGCCTGTTTGCAGATGATTTTATTCTGTCTGTCACTAAACCTATGATCTCTCTCCCCCTAATATACTCGACTATTGGCAAATTTGCCAATATCTCGGGTTACAAGATTAATAATGATAAGTCTGAGGCTATTAGTGTACATCTTCCAGAACACACTAAAAAACTTTTAACACTGAATTTTGACTTTACTTGGTCTGACAGGGGTATGAAATTCCTGGGCATTAACATTCCAAGCAATCTGAATCATCTATATAAACTAAACTACATACCTTTGTTCACGCACATTAAAAATTTACTATCCAGATCATGAGCAACTAAGTACTTTGAGTTGATAATCAGTAACTAAGCAACCTTATATTTATGGATCCGATATGTGAGTCTATTTACTAGTTTCATATGTACTATTAGTATGTCAGTTATATTGGTTAGTTAGCTTATATACATATTTCAAAGTTGATGGCTTGTTTTGCTTGATATGTAATGTGGAGTCCGGAATATTTAGTAATATTAGCTGGCATAATTAGCCTCACGAAGGTACGACTTGTATATTCTAGCTAAGAAATTATACATATTGCCTCCTAGCACTAGCAGACATCTGTAACTGACAAGCACTGTCTCTATATTGAAGGGTACTGCTAATCCATGATATTTTCAGTGGGACCTCAATGTTTATACCCTTGATTTCTATGCTCAGCAGCTCTGAGGCCCAAGAGTTGCTACTAATTTGACAGCTTAACTGGCTCCCCCCCTTTAACTCACTTCGAGCAGCTATTGCCCGCTGCCTTCCCCTCCCCAAAACCCATAAAGCTAACCCCCGCCATGCCTCAATACTTTTCCAATAAACATTCTCATATATGTTTTCCTAATGCAACGCGGGGTTCTTCTTTAAGATGTCTGCTAGTTCTTATGTAGAGAGGTTGTGTCTGGCCACCAGTAGGATTAGAGGAGCAATCTCCGACCTTTATATTCAATTCAATACACCTCCTAAGTTAAATAAATTACCATTCATGATAAAATGGGAGTCTGAATTAAATTTCACCTGGTCAGCAGAAAAGTGGTGTGACACTCTTAGGTCTGGCACTTCTTTTTCGATATGTGCCCATTTAAAAGAAAATTTCATAAAAGTGGCATTCCGATGGTACTTTCACCCCTCCAGAATGCATAAGATTCAGGCTAACACAAATTGTTTACAAGGTTGCAATGAAAGAGGGACATACTCCCATATGTGGTGGCATTGTTGTCATGTAATTAATATATGGTCCCAAACGTCATCTCTTCTGAGGGAAATTTTGGAAAGACAAATTAATTTATCCCCTTCTCAGGCACTGCTACATGAACCCCTACCAGGTCTGAATTCAAGAGTTAAAAAATGAATAGCACTTATCTGTACGATAACTAAACTAAACATAGCTAGATACTGGAAGACATCGGTGACATCATTTTTGTTAATCAAGAATAAGATTGATTTCTACTATCAGATGAGTAGTGCTTCTGCAGACATACTAGACAATAAGGAGCAATTTTTGAGGATATGGGAACCCTGGATAATGTACTCCGAAGCTAGAAATAGAAATAGACAGCAAAAATTCAGAACACCTGACTAAAACCAAAAGAGTTATGAAGTGGGTGCCCCCCTGCCTATCCCGCTCCTGCCCAGCTTGTCTGGGTGGGTCACATCCCATTACCCTTCCCCTCCCTTTGGGATGTATCCAGTCTCCCCTGGGGCAGGAGGGGGGTGATAGATAGAGCACCATGGGTCTTCTTACTGGCTGGGTCCCCTCCTCCACAGGGTTTTGAGAGGTTATTACTGATAATAATATATTATGCTTAATTTGTGCTTTTGTATATGAGGTATGTGTAACCATGTTCAATGACTTAAAATTTAGCAGAGATGGAATTCTTTGTCAAATGTAAATTATACACTGTAAAACTCAATAAAAACTTTTGTTCATTAAAAAAAAAAAAAATTAACCAATCTTTTGAAAGAACCTTGTGGAACTGAAATACGGACAATGAACTACCATCCTTGTGTACTAGGAATTACAGGCAACCCACCGGTCTAGTCCTACTAAATTCCTCAATGCTCAGTACAGGGCAACACTCTGGGAATTTATGCCTAACCTTGATTAGCTTTGGACCTAGGAACTAACAGAAGGAGACCCTCTTCTGATGTCCTTATGTACCCCAAGAGTCCTTGGCTCTGGAAGAAGTCACTAATTCACCTAATTGCAACGCCCCTGCAAAAGCTAAGGCGAAAGCCGTACGGAAAAGTAAAATCTCGTACTCAAAGGAACAAACTGACCTTAGTTCCGACACCAGATGCCTCAGGCGAAGCGGTGTGATCGTCTCTCTCCTTTTTACTAGGGCAAGGGTCCAGCTTACCCCAACCCTTCAAGACCTGACGAACGAGAAACGATTTAGAGTGATTAGGATTTTCCAATGCTTTGTTAAAGAAGACCACCGCAGATAACCTACTACCAACACCCAATCTAGAAATCCCTTCTTGTTTCAAGCATGCCAACCAATCAAGCACCTGTACCTGAGAGGCTTGATGCACCTCGAAAACCTTTTGTTAACAGAATGTTTCCCATTCATTCCAACGGCTCATGTACGCTTTCCATGTCTTAGGTGCCAATGATGCCCGAACAAAGGGGAGAATGGATTCCCAATCTGTGCCAGCTGCCAAAGAAAAGGGGGGCACATTAATCCAGTTGCAGCTACCCTGGGTGCTACCCTCCTAAACTGCTCCAATTAAAATCAAGAGAGTGCATCAGCAATCACGTTATGCACCCCCAGCACGTGTCTGACGGTAAAACAAATGTTAAGCTGCAAGCAGCGCAGCACCAACTGTCTTAAATATGTCCCTACCACTGGAGAGGACACAAACAATCTGTTTATGGCATAAACCATACTCATATTATCTGTTCAAAATACTACTGACCTGTTCCCTAAAGTATTGCCCCAAATTTCAATAGCAAGCAAAATTGGGAATAGCTCTAGCAGTGTCATATTCTTAGTCAATCCCGCATCTATCCAATCCTTGGACCAAGGAGCAGCACTCCATTCTGCATTTAGGTAAGCCCCATAACCAAAACTGCCCACAGCATCTGTGATTAGATGCAATGCCTAGTTCGATATGGGCACCGCCCTTCAAATACAGATCCCATTAAAGTGGACCAGAAATCTTTCCCACACTCTCAAGTCTTCTCTAATCTCTTAGGTGACGGTTACCCACTTCTGCTGACCCCTGGGCCCCTTCAATTGACTCTCCAACCAATGGCTAAACACTCTTCCCATCGGTATGACCCTCCCAGCAAAATTCAGTAGGCCCAGCAAGAACTAAATCTCCTTAATGGGGACCCTATAATTCCTAATCACTTTTTGTACCACCTGAAAGAGGCGGTCGACCTTTTCCCATGGTAACCTGCATTCTGACCGCAATGTGTCTATCTCTATACCTAAAAAGGTGAGACAAGTGTATGGACCTTGCGTTTTATCGTAAGTGGCACTCCAAAATCAGCCATCATGTCCTGCATTACCCTCATTAACTTTTCACACTCCATGGACCCTGCTCTCCCCACAAGCAGGAAGGCATCCAGGTCATGGGCCAAAGACCCACCCCCGATGCCTTCTGCACCACCCAGTGAAGAAATGAGCTGAAACACTTGAACAGCGAACATGATAATGAGCACCCCATCGGTAGACATCTGTCTACATAGTATGCCCCTTCAAACTTCATACCCATCAGCCTAAAGGAAGATGGATGAAGGGGCAGGATCCGGAAAGCTGATTCTATATCCACCTTTGCCAACAATGCCCCTATACCCTTAGCTCTCACTATTGCCAATGCATCATCAAATGAGTGTAACGGCAAGTTTAGATTCTATATATCTGTAGAGTTAGTTGTTTTGTGGATCGCAACTGCAGACTCTTGGAGAGTATGTGAGGAATAGAAAGAGCTCAGGTAAGTTATACCCTGCTAGTTGATTACAGGAGAAATTAGGATTTTCCCTGTATATTATATCTTGTGTAGCTCACAGAGAACATATGCTTAGTGTTGATTAAGTATCAATAACAGATGAGTGAATAAAGTGTCAGTCCATCTTTTACACACAGATATAGCAAGTTCAGTGCGAAAGTTCATATATTCCTTAAGGTACAGGATGGTAAATACAGTTCATTAAGTACCTGAATCTCTGTGGCTTCTCCTAGAAGCAGGGAGTGAGAGTGGGCGTTGTTTGTTTGAACTTGAGCAGAGGCTGTGTGTGGCAAGCAGCGTGTCTGTAGAGGGGTGTGTGCGCGTGCACCAATCCGGTAGCTGGAATCGCGGACAGGCTGGAAACTGTGTGGGTGAGAACGGCTGCAGCTTTATGCTTGATGAGAAATCCCCGGTGTCTGAATTACAGCTCCAAGCTCTTGTAAGAGACAGAAAGGTCAGCCTTTAAATTTCAAGAGGTGGAAGTTCAGTAACTCTTTTGCGGAAAAAGTCCTTGTTGAAACAACTCGGAAGATAGCGAGTCTAAGATTTGGTAAACTTCAAAGAGTGGTTGATAAACCAAATATAGCCAAACAATGCTTAGGAACAGAGTTTGAGATAATCACAATGCTTCTAAACACCTAAATTAACTGTCAATGTGCGTAGAGGCTCATGGGTCTTTTATAGCCTTCATTTAAAGGGGTATGCAGCAAGTAGGAAATTAGAGGCTACACTTAAAGAGACATGCAAGAAAATAAATTCCATGACATATCCCCCATCAAAGAACCTGCACAGCAGGAACAGGAGCAGGTCTATCAGGGTTCAATCTGTGAAAACGAGAAACCAGACGAGAGGCATTGAGATGAGTGGAGGGTTCCCAGGAGTCTTCATCAGAGGAGAAACCTTTCCAATGTATCAAATATTGAAGAGTTCCTTTAAACATCCTGGAATCAATAATTGAATCTATCTCATAGACATCATCATCGGCTAGAACCTGTGGTAACTGAGGGGGACTAGTTTGTAGTCTTGTGGGTATATATGGTTTAATTAATGATACATGGAATGTTGGGTGTATACGGTAATCAGGAGGCAAGTCAAGGGTGAATGCATTTTCATTTACTATTTTCTTGATAGTGAATGGTCCTATGTATAATTGAGAGAACTTTTTACAAGGGGTTTTTAGTTTGAGATGCCTGGTGGAAAGCCAAACCTTATCACCTATATGGTATGAAGGGGGACATCTTCTTTTACAGTCGTAGTATTGCTTTTGTTTCTGTTGAGCATGGTTTATATTATCTTTAAGTTGTGTGAAGGTCTCCGCTAGAGAGTTGACAGAATCATCAATTTGTGGAGAGTTGGTAAATGAATGAGTGATTAACTGAAAAGTAGGATGGAAGCCATAGTTAGAAAAGAAGGGTGAAGACTTAGTGGACGCATTCATCGTGTTGTTATAGGCAAATTCTGCCATAGGTAAATGCTCTGCCCATTTATCCTGTTGGAAAGAACAGTAACACCGTATATACTGCTCTAACCATTGATTCACTCTTTCTGTTTGCCCATTTGTTTGTGGGTGGAAAGCTGTACTGTAACGATGTTCTATCTTGAGTAGTGCACAAAGTTGTCTCCAGAATTTGGATGTAAATTGACTGCCACGATCCGTAATGATAATAGAAGGTAAACCATGTAATCTTACTATTTCTTTCAAGAAAAGATGAGCGGTCTCTGAAGAAGTGGGAAGTTTTCTATATGGAATAAAATGTCCCATCTTAGTCAGTAGGTCTACGACGACTAAAATTGTATTATTTCCATTGGGTGATGGTAAGTCCACAATGAAATCCATACCTACAGTTGACCAAGGTCTTTCTGGAATAGGTAATGGTCTAAGCAATCCGTATGGTTTGGCCTTCTCAGGTTTGAGTATGGTAAAGGTATGACAGGTCTTAACATAATCTGTTATAGTGTGGGTCATGTTAGGCCACCAATAATTCCTTTGGAGTAAATCTTGTGTTCTATGTATGCCTGGATGACCAGCTAGAGGGTTATCATGATGAGATGAAGTCAGAGTTTCCCTCAGCTGAGGAGGAACATAAATCTTATCTTGGTGATAGTATAACCCATTATCAGCTTTTTTTTAGTGTTTTCTTGGAAAGACTATTATCCTTCAACTGTTCCTCGAGGATAGATTTGTATAAATCATCAGTTAAACCAATAAAACAGTCGGGAGGAAGTATGGTTTGTGGAGGAGTCTCGGGTTCTGGTGGTTGATAAGATCTTGAGAGAGCATCAGCCTTCCCATTCTTTGAGCCGGGGCGGTAAGTGATATGAAAATGGAATCTTGCAAAATATAAACTCCACCTAAGTTGACGTGCCGATAATGTCTTGCTAGACTGTAAATATTCCAAATTACGGTGGTCCGTATAGATGAGGATGGGAAAGATGGTTCCTTCTAGGAGGGGATGCCAGTGTTCAAGGGATTTTTGAATCACCAACAATTCCTTCTCCCCAATGGAATAATTCCTTTCTGGTGGTGTCATAAGTTTTGAGAAGAAAGCGACAGGATGGATGGGATCTTTGGGTGACTTACGTTGAGAAAGAATAGCTCCTAATGCAAAATCGGATGCGTCAACCTCTAGTATATACTGTAATTGAGGGTCAGGAAAATGGAGAATAGGAGCTGTAGTGAAAGATTTCTTTAATAGATCAAATGCTTTTTGAGCATCTGTATTCCATATGAAAGGTATAGTTGAACCAGTGAGTTGTGATAGTGGTTTAACGATGGTGGAGAATCCTCTAATGAATTTCCGATAAAAATTAGCGAATCCTAAGAAGCATTGTACTTCTTTTCTGGATGTGGGAGTAGGCCATTTTTGGATAGCTTCTACTTTATTTTGTTCCATCTGAATACCAGTTGATGTGATTCTGTATCCTAAAAAAGATAGTGGAACAAACATTTCTCTGCCTAAGCATAGAGTTGGTGGGTATGAAGGCGTTCTAGAACCCAGGTAACATGTTTAATATGATCCTTCAAATTGTTGGAGTAGATTAGGATGTCATCTAAATAGATTACCATGCACACGTCCAGCAAATCTCTAAAGATGTCATTGATTAAATGCTGGAACGTGGCCGGGGCATTACAAAGCCCAAATGGCATGACTAAACACTCGAACAACCCATAACGTGTTCTGAAAGCGGTGAGCCACTCATCACCCTCTCGAATCCTGACGAGATTATAAGCGCCACGCAAGTCTAATTTTGTAAAAATTCTAGCATCTCTGAGACGTTCGACCATCTCTGGAATCAGAGGGAGTGGGTACCTGTTTTTCTGTGTAATTTTGTTCAGTTGACGATAATCAATTATTGGCCTTAGTGAGTTGTCCTTATTCTTAACAAAAAATATTCCAGCACCAGCTGGCGAGGTGGAAGGCCTAATAAAACCTTTTTTTAGGTTTTCATCTAAATAAGTTTTTAAATGTTGCAGTTCCGGTTGAGAGAGTGGATAGATGTGTCCAAAAGATACAGTAGAGCCAGGTAGGAGATCTATAGGACAATCATAGATGCGATGTGGTGGGAGAGTCTCAGCTTCTTTTTTACTGAAAACATCTAGAAATTGGTTGTATTCATTAGGTATAGATGGTTCAGTGATACCTATAAAAATTTTGTCTGGGAAGCAGTGTGTAAGGCAGAACGATGAAACAAAGTCTACCTGTAGAGTTGCCCAGTTGATGTTGGGTTGATGCAGTTGTAACCAGGATATCCCAAGAACTACCTGAAAAAGTGGAGAAGGTATTATATCAAAAGAAATGTACTCCACATGACCAGTATCTGAAACAACTTTTAGGGGCTTAGTCTGATGAGTAACAATGTTGACAATTGAGCCATTAATAACACGAATTGAGACAGGGTGTGATTTCTTTTGCAGTGGTATTTTATTAATTCTAGCTAAATCAGCATCTATGAAATTAGAGAAAGCTCCTGAGTCTATGATGGCCTCAGTTCGAAGTACTTGACGTTCCCACTGTAAAGAGAGAGGAATGATACAATGAGAAGTATCTGAGACATAACTTGATAAACAGTGGGTTGTTTTGTTTAACTTACAGGATTTCTGGCGTTGTAACAGAGGACAATCTTTTACTGTATGACCTGCAGCACCACAGTACATGCAAAGATTCAATCTCTTCCTACGGAGCCTCTCCTCTGGCTGTAGGGGGCCCTTGGTGATGCCCAAATCCATGGGTACTGGGTTATCTTTAGAAAAAGATGGAGTACTGAGTGTTTGATAGTACCTAGGTTGAGAATCAGTATGTTGGCGTTCAGCCCGCCTTTCCCTAAGGCATCTATCTATTTGTATAGACAATTCTATTATGTAACGGCAAGTTTAGATTCTATATATCTGTAGAGTTAGTTGTTTTGTGGATCGCAACTGCAGACTCTTGGAGAGTATGTGAGGAATAGAAAGAACTCAGGTAAGTTATACCCTGCTAGTTGGTTACAGGAGAAATTAGGATTTTCCCTGTATATTATATCTTGTGTAGCTCAGAGAGAACATATGCTTAGTGTTGATTAAGTATCAATAACAGATGAGTGAATAAAGTGTCAGTCCGTCTTTTACACACAGATATAGCAAGTGCGAAAGTTCATATATTCCTTAAGGTACAGGATGGTAAATACAGTTCATTAAGTACCTGAATCTCTGTGGCTTCTCCTAGAAGCAGGGAGTGAGAGCGGGCGTTGTTTGTTTGAACTTGAGCAGAGGCTGTGTGCGGCAAGCAGCGTGTCTGTAGAGGGGTGTGTGCGTGTGCACCAATCCGGTAGCTGGAAACGCTGACAGGCTGGAGACTGTGTGGGTGAGAACAGCTGCAGCTTTATGCTTGATGAGAATCCCCGGTGTCTGAATTACAGCTCCAAGCTCTTGTAAGAGACAGAAAGGTCAGCCTTTAAATTTCAAGAGGGTGGAAGTTCAGTAACTCTTTTGCGGAAAAAGTCCTTGTTGAAAACAACTCGGAAGATAGCGAGTCTAAGATGTGGTAAACTTCAAAGAGTGGTTGATAAACCAAATATAGCCAAACAATGCTTAGGAACAGAGTTTGAGATAATCACAATGCTTCTAAACACCTAAATTAACTGTCAATGTGCGTAGAGGCTCATGGGTCTTTTATAGCCTTCATTTAAAGGGGTATGCAGCAAGTAGGAAATTAGAGGCTACACTTAAAGAGACATGCAAGAAAATAAATTCCATGACAATGAGTGGTAGTGTACCAAACTAAGTTCCGGATCAATTGCATCATTAACTGACAACCCTTTCGGGTATGACAAATGAAGTATCAACCTAAACTTCCCTAACTCCTTTTTGGTACTACTCCCAATGGTGAGATAACCATGTCTGGGAAAGGAGGGTGATGAAATGGGCCAGGAACCATACCCAATTCCAACTCTTTTGCCAATTTGTCCCTAACCACCTGTGGGCATTCATAAGCTGTTTTTAAATTCCTGTGAATAGTAGACCCAACCACGGGACTTACGACCGATATCCTAAACCCCTCTGCTAACCCTGATCTCAACAACTCTGCGGCTTCCGGATCAGAGTAATGTGCCAGCCATTGCACTATTGCGGCTGGCTTAACTGGAGAGGGCTCTCTTGACACCAGCTCCAATCCTGGAGATCGGCTTCTCAGTCCCTTGCTCTCTCCTCTTGCTGCATTAAATCCCTGGGTGGGGACAGCTGCAGTACTTGCAGATGTGCCGAAAAGAACAGTTTGAACCTCTGTCACACTGCCTATCCTGGTACTTCCAGCACTCCCTGCCACACTTCTTTTGGCAAAGTAAGGAGCGCGAAGTTCCGGTCTAACGATTGCTATATGGGTTGTAGCCCCCTCCAGCCCTAATTTGGACCACAGGTTCATATCCTGGGTTCCAAAATGTAACAACGGGTTAACCTCCATTTTTCTGCGGAAGGCAGTGTCGTAATCACACCATGCCCCTTCCTTGAATCTATTATGGATATCATCAATAGTGTCCTGATATTTAAATAGATTGTGGCCTTGCAGGGGCCATTTGTCCACATAGCAAGTGGTCAGAACTCTAAAGCACCTCTGCCACTCCTCATACGTCTCCGGCCTGCATACCTTCTTAGGTCCGGTGCCATCTGCTGCCCTTTCCCTTTGTTCTATACGCATCTAAAGACATAAAAAAGGAGAGGTTAATACAGGCGCTGCCCACAATAAAAGCTAAATGTATATCGAGTAAAACTTATATAAAAATATATTATGTACCTCTGAGTAGATATAAAAGAGCGTGTGTATTATCCCTCCTGAATATATAAACCAAGTGACTGTGTATTGGGTCACTGTTCAGGGATCACACACAACTATACATATAGAACAAACCATGAACTATAACTCTCAAAACTGTTCCAAAAGTGCTAGTTAACAGTTCTTCGTATAGAGGTTATTGAAAGGCTGCTCCTTAAAAAAGTCCCATCACGAACTTCATGTAAAAAACTGAAAAAAAATAAGAGAAACAGAAGCGCCCACCGCATCTAAGTGCAGATTAAATGTGTAACTTTAATATTAACATATAACAAGAATCGCACTCACAATATAAAAAGTATATACAAGCCGTGTAGTTGTAGTTAATACTTGAAACTGTCCCAAGTTCCGGCGTTTGCAGCTCCGATACCCCTATTTCCAAGATGGAGCATCTGTGACCCGGCTGTAGAGGGGTGTGTTCACAGTTGGACCAATCCGATGCGTCTTTCACTCTACGCTGACTCGCTATAAGTTATGTAGCGATATCAATGTGAAACCGTCCGAGTCTATGTTAAAGCGAACCTCCACATGAGGACCACTACTTAACCGTAGTATACCGGGTCCCCCCTGGAGTCAATGAAATGCCAGTAATTTGCTGTGTAAAAATATTCATAGGTCCTCAGCCCACTTAGTGTTTGAGTATTCAATTACAGACACTAACAGTGGCCTCACAGAACCCTAATACTGCACACTATGGCCTAGATTTGGAGTTTGGCGGTAGATGGGCTGTTAACGCTCCGCGGGCTTTTTTCTGGCCGCAGCATAAAATTAACTCTGGTATCAAGAGTTCAAACAAATGCTGCGTTAGGCTCCAAAAAAGGAGCGTAGAGCATTTTTACCGCAAATGCAACTCTCGATACCAGAGTTGCTTACGGACGCGGCCAGCCTCAAAAACGTGCTCGTGCACGATTCCCCCATAGGAAACAATGGGGCTGTTTGAGCTGAAAAAAAACCTAACACCTGCAAAAAAGCAGCATTCAGCTCCTAACGCAGCCCCATTGTTTCCTATGGGGAAACACTTCCTACGTCTGCACCTAACACCCTAACATGTACCCCGAGTCTAAACACCCCTAACCTTACACTTATTAACCCCTAATCTGCCGCCCCCGCTATCGCTGACCCCTGCATATTATTATTAACCCCTAATCTTCCGCTCCGTACACCGCCGCAACCTACGTTATCCCTATGTACCCCTAATCTGCTGCCCCTAACACCGCCGACCCCTATATTATATTTATTAACCCCTAATCTGCCCCCCACAACGTCGCCGCCAGCTACTTACAATAATTAACCCCTAATCTGCCGAGCGGACCTGAGCGCTACTATAATAAAGTTATTAACCCCTAATCCGCCTCACTAACCCTATCATAAATAGTATTAACCCCTAATCTGCCCTCCCTAACATCGCCGACACCTAACTTCAATTATTAACCCCTAATCTGATGACCGGAGCTCATCGCTACTATAATAAATGGATTAACCCATAAAGCTAAGTCTAACCCTAACACTAACACCCCCCCTAACTTAAATATAATTTACATCTAACGAAATTAATTAACTCTTATTAAATAAATTATTCCTATTTAAAGCTAAATACTTACCTGTAAAATAAATCCTAATATAGCTACAATATAAATTATAATTACATTGTAGCTATTTTAGGATTAATATTTATTTTACAGGCAACTTGGTAATTATTTTAACCAGGTACAATAGCTATTAAATAGTTAAGAACTATTTAATAGTTACCTAGTTAAAATAATAACAAAATTACCTGTAAAATAAATCCTAACCTAAGTTACAAATAAACCTAACACTAGACTATCATTAAATTAATTAAATAAAATACCTACAATTACCTACAATTAACCTAACACTACACTATCAATAAATAAATTAAATACAATTGCTACAAATAACTACAATTACATAAACTAACTAAAGTACAAAAAATAAAAAAGAACTAAATTACAAAAAATAAAAAAATATTTACCAACATAAGAAAAATATTACAACAATTTTAAACTAATTACACCTACTCTAAGCCCCCTAATAAAATAACAAAGACCCCCAAAATAAAAAATTCCCTACCCTATTCTAAATTAATAAATGTAAAAGCTCTTTTACCTTACCAGCCCTGAACAGGGCCCTTTGCGGGGCATGCCCCAAGAAAATCAGCTCTTTTGCCTGTAAAAAAAACATACAATACCCCCCTCCAACATTACAACCCACCACCCCACATACCCCTAATCTAACCCAAACCCCCCTTAAATAAACCTAACACTAAGCCCCTGAAGATCTTCCTACCTTGTCTTCACCATCCAGGTATCACCGATCCGTCCTGGCATCCGGTGCTGAAGAGGTCCAGAAGAGGCTCCAAAGTCTTCCTCCTATCCGGCAAGAAGAGGACATCCGGACCGGCAAACATCTTCTCCAAGCGGCATCTTCGATCTTCTTCCATCCGGTGCGGAGCGGGTCCATCTTGAAGCAGCCGACGCTGATCCATCCTCTTCTTCCGTTGTCTCCCGACGAATGACGGTTCCTTTAAGGGACGTCATCCAAGATGGCGTCCCTCGAATTCCGATTGGCTGATAGGATTCTATCAGCCAATCGGAATTAAGGTAGGAATATTCTGATTGGCTGATGGAATTAGCCAATCAGAATCAAGTTCAATCCGATTGGCTGATCCAATCAGCCAATCAGATTGAGCTCGCATTCTATTGGCTGATCGGAACAGCCAATAGAATGCGAGGTCAATCTGATTGGCTGATTGGATCAGCCAATAGGATTGAACTTGATTCTGATTGGCTGATTCCATCAGCCAATCAGAATATTCCTACCTTAATTCCGATTGGCTGATAGAATCCTATCAGCCAATCGGAATTCGAGGGACGCCATCTTGGATGACGTCCCTTAAAGGAACCATCATTCGTCGGGAGACAACGGAAGAAGAGGATGGATCCGCGTCGGCTGCTTCAAGATGGACCCGCTCCGCACCGGATGGAAGAAGATCGAAGATGCCGCTCGGAGAAGATGTTTGCCGGTCCGGATGTCCTCTTCTTGCCGGATAGGAGGAAGACTTTGGAGCCTCTTCTGGACCTCTTCAGCACCGGATGCCAGGACGGATCGGTGATACCTGGATGGTGAAGACAAGGTAGGAAGATCTTCAGGGGCTTAGTGTTAGGTTTATTTAAGGGGGGTTTGGGTTAGATTAGGGGTATGTGGGTGGTGGGTTGTAATGTTGGAGGGGGGTATTGTATGTTTTTTTTTACAGGCAAAAGAGCTGATTTTCTTGGGGCATGCCCCGCAAAGGGCCCTGTTCAGGGCTGGTAAGGTAAAAGAGCTTTTACATTTATTAATTTAGAATAGGGTAGGGAATTTTTTATTTTGGGGGTCTTTGTTATTTTATTAGGGGGCTTAGAGTAGGTGTAATTAGTTTAAAATTGTTGTAATATTTTTCTTATGTTGGTAAATATTTTTTTTATTTTTTGTAACTTAGTTCTTTTTTATTTTTTGTACTTTAGTTAGTTTATGTAATTGTAGTTATTTGTAGCAATTGTATTTAATTTATTTATTTATAGTGTAGTGTTAGGTTAATTGTAGGTAATTGTAGGTATTTTATTTAATTAATTTATTGATAGGGTAGTGTTAGGTTTAATTATAACTTAGGTTAGGACTTATTTTACAGGTAATTTTGTTATTATTTTAACTAGTTAACTATTAAATAGTTCTTAACTATTTAATAGCTATTGTTCCTGGTTAAAATAATTACCAAGTTGCCTGTAAAATAAATATTAATCCTAAAATAGCTACAATGTAATTATAATTTATATTGTAGCTATATTAGGGTTTATTTTACAGGTAAGTATTTAGCTTTAAATAGGAATAATTTATTTAATAAGAGTTAATTAATTTCGTTAGATGTAAATTATATTTAAGTTAGGGGGGTGTTAGTGTTAGGGTTAGACTTAGCTTTAGGGGTTAATCCATTTATTATAGTAGCGGTGAGCTCCGGTCGTCAGATTAGGGGTTAATAATTGAAGTTAGGTGTCGGCGATGTTAGGGAGGGCAGATTAGGGGTTAATACTATTTATGATAGGGTTAGTGAGGCGGATTAGGGGTTAATAACTTTATTATAGTAGCGCTCAGGTCCGCTCGGCAGATTAGGGGTTAATAAGTGTAGGCAGGTGTCGGCGACGTTGAGGGGGGCAGATTAGGGGTTAATAAATATAATATAGGGGTCGGCGGTGTTAGGGGCAGCAGATTAGGGGTACATAAGGATAACGTAGGTGGCGGCGCTTTGCGGTCGGCAGATTAGGGGTTAATTATTGTAAGTAGCTGGCGGCGATGTTGTGGGGGGCAGGTTAGGGGTTAATAAATGTAATACAGGGGTCGGCGGGGTTAGGGGCAGCAGATTAGGGGTACATAAGTATAACGTAGGTGGCGGTCGGAAGATTAGGGGTTAAAATTTTTTAATTGAGTGGCGGCAATGTGGGGGGACCTCGGTTTAGGGGTACATAGGTAGTTTATGGGTGTTAGTGTACTTTAGGGTACAGTAGTTAAGAGCTTTATGAACCGGCGTTAGCCCAGAAAGCTCTTAACTCCTGCTATTTTCCGGCGGCTGG
Source organism: Bombina bombina (assembly GCF_027579735.1). Taxonomy (NCBI): domain Eukaryota; kingdom Metazoa; phylum Chordata; class Amphibia; order Anura; family Bombinatoridae; genus Bombina; species Bombina bombina. The sequence continues at coordinate 197,088,877 of NC_069506.1, read as the reverse complement.
AGTTTTGTCGTTAGAGCTCTAACGCTCACTTCAGAAACGACTCTAAATACCGGCGTTAGAAAGATCCCATTGAAAAGATAGGATACGCAATTGACGTAAGGGGATCTGCGGTATGGAAAAGTCGCGGCTGAAAAGTGAGCGTTAGACCCTTTAATCACTGACTCCAAATACCGGCGGTAGCCTAAAACCAGCGTTAGGAACCTCTAACGCTGGTTTTCACGGCTACCGCCGAACTCTAAATCTAGGCCTATGTATGCCCACTCGACGTACGTTTCGTTCCACACAGGAACTTTTTCAAGAGTGATAATTAACACCTCCTACCTGCCTTTTAAAGGCATAGTGAACGACCTCATCTCATATTAACTCTTAAGGTTCCAAATTAAATATTCATATAAAACAAGATGTTTAAACTTCACATTATACACATAAGATTTGCATATAAACTATACATACTCAGTAAAAATAAATACTATGTTAAAATTTCATATTATAATATCATATGTAAACATATTAAAAACTTTATGTGTGCAAAGATAAAATCATACATAAAAATATAGGGAAAGGGGCTTACCTCTAATCTAGATGCTTCACAACTACTACTATATGCAGCAAAAAATTAATCTATAGAGTAAAAAATTAAAAATACATTTTAGACAGTATAATTAAACTACTTGATTACATTTATATTAGAAAAGCCTGAATATCCAAATCAATATTTAACCCTTTAGGATAGAGACAATCTAATTTTTTAATCCAAAATGTCTCCCGTTGGCGCAACTTTAGCAGTCTATTGGTATCCCATATGTTAGGAGGGATCCATTCTATAATTTTAATATCTAGGTCTTTGGGATCACTATTATGGACCATCTTAAAGTGTTGCGAGACACTATGGCCTAGATTTGGAGTTTGGCGGTAGCCGTGAAAACCAGCGTTAGAGGCTCCTAACGCTGGTTTTAGGCTACCGCCGGTATTTGGAGTCAGTCAAAAAAGGGTCTAACGCTCACTTTTCAGCCGCGACTTTTCCATACCGCAGATCCCCTTACGTCAATTGCGTATCCTATCTTTTCAATGGGATCTTCCTAACTCCGGTATTTAGAGTCGTGGCTGAAGTGAGTGTTAGAATTCTAACGACAAAACTCCAGCCGCAGAAAAAAGTCAGTAGTTAAGAGCTTTCTGGGCTAACGCCGGTTCATAAAGCTCCTAACTACTGTGCTCGAATTCTGATTGGCTAATAGGATTCTATCAGCCAATCGGAATTAAGGTAGGAAAATTCTGATTGGCTGAAGGAATCAGCCAATCAGAATCAAGTTCAATCCGATTGGCTGATCCGATCAGCCAATCAGATTGAGCTTGCATTCTATTGCTGATCGGAACAGCCAATAGAATGCGAGCTCAATCTGATTGGCTGATTGAATCAGCCAATCGGATTGAACTTGATTCTGATTGGCTGATTCCATCAGCCAATCAGAATTTCCCTACCTTAATTCCGATTGGCTGATAGAATCCTATCAGCCAATCGGAATTCGAGGGACGCCATCTTGGATGACGTCCCTAAAAGGAACCGTCATTCGTCGGGAAGTCGTCGTCGGAAGAAGATGGGTCCGCGGTGGAGGTCTTCAAGATGGAGCCGGTCCTCATCGGATGAAGATAGAAGATGCTGCTTGAAAGAAGATGGTTGCTGGTCCGGATCTACTCTTCTTCCCGGATAGGATGAAGACTTTGGAGCCTCTTCTGGACTTCTTCAGCCGTCGGATGATGGATGTCTAGTCCCCGCTTGGGCTTAGATGAAGATATCGGAGCCTGGAACGGACGGTCATACCTGGCATGGTGAAGACAAGGTAGGAAGATCTTCAGGGGCTTAGTGTTAGGTTTATTTAAGGGGGGTTTGGGTTAGATTAGGGGTATGTGGGTGGTGGGTTGTAATGTTGGGGGGGGGTATTGTATGTTTTTTTTTACAGGCAAAAGAGCAGAATTCTTTGGGGCATGCCCCGCAAAGGGCCCTGTTCAGGGCTGGTAAGGTAAAAGAGCTTTGAACTTTAGTAATTTAGAATAGGGTAGGGCATTTTTTATTTTGGGGGGCTTTGTTATTTTATTAGGGAGCTTAGAGTAGGTGTAATTAGTTTAAAATTGTTGTAATATTTTTCTTATGTTTGTAAATATTTTTTTATTTTTTGTAACTTAGTTCTTTTTTTATTTTTTGTACTTTAGTTAGTTTATTTAATTGTAGTTATTTGTAGGTATTGTATTTAATTAATTTATTGATAGTGTAGTGTTAGGTTTAATTGTAGGTAATTGTAGGTATTGTATTTAATTAATTTATTGATAGTGTAGTGTTAGGTTTAATTGTAACTTAGGTTAGGATTTATTTTACAGGTAATTTTGTAATTATTTTAACTATTTTAGCTATTAAATAGTTCTTAACTATTTAATAGCTATTGTACCTGGTTAAAATAAATACAAAGTTACCTGTAAAATAAATATTAATCCTAAAATAGCTATAATATAATTATAATTTATATTGTAGCTATATTAGGATTTATTTTACAGGTAAGTATTTAGCTTTAAATAGGAATAATTTATTTAATAAGAGTTAATTAATTTCGTTAGATTTAAATTATATTTAAGTTAGGGGGGTGTTAGGGTTAGGGTTAGACTTAGCTTTAGGGGTTAATACATTTATTAGAATAGCGGTGAGCTCCAGTCGGCAGATTAGGGGTTAATGTTTGAAGTTAGGTGTCGACGATGTTAGGGAGGGCAGATTAGGGGTTAATACTATTTATTATAGGGTTAGTGAGGCGGATTAGGGGTTAATAACTTTATTATAATAGCAGTGCGGTCCGGTCGGCAGATTAGAGGTTAATAAGTGTAGGCAGGTGGAGGCGACGTTGTGGGCGGCAGATTAGGGGTTAATAAATATAATATAGGGGTCGGCGGTGTTAGGGGCAGCAGATTAGGGGTACATAGGGACAATGTAAGTAGCGGCGGTTTACGGAGCGGCAGATTATGGGTTAATAATAATATGCATGGGTCAGCGATAGCGGGGGCAGCAGAATAGGGGTTAGTAAGTGTAAGGTTAGGGGTGTTTAGACTCGGGGTACATGTTAGAGTGTTAGGTGCAGACGTAGGAAATGTTTCCCCATAGACAACAATGGGGCTGCGTTAGGAGCTGAACGCGGCTTTTTTGCAGGTGTTAGGTTTTTTTTCAGCTCACACAGCCCCATTGTTTTCTATGGGGGAATCGTGCACGAGCACGTTTTTGAGACTGGCCGCGTCTGTAAGCAACTCTGGTATCGAGAGTTGAAGTTGCGTTAAATATGCTATACGCTCCTTTTTTGGAGCCTAACGCAGCCATTCTGTGGACTCTCAATACCAGAGTTATTTTAAAGGTGCGGCCAGAAAAAAGCCAGCGTTAGCTACGCGGGTCGTTACCGACAAAACTCTAAATCTAGCCGTAAGTGTTTCCAGACCCTTCTCTATATTATTCAGGTGTTCCCTAAACCAATATTTTATCTTTCTTTTTGTTCTTCCCACATAGATAAAATTGCATTTACACTTCAAATGATATACTACATGTGTGCTCATACATGTACATCTATTTTTATTCGAAAAGTTCCTAGAATTATCATGGTTTTCAATGACATTATGATTTTTTGCTATATGTGGACACATTAAGCAATCTTTTGTTTTGCACTTGAATGTTCCACGGCTATTCCCCCAATCAGAGATATTTACTGACGGTTTACTTCTTAATTTACTTGAGGCCAAAATATTTTTTAGGTCCCTGTATTTTCTAAAAACTATTTCAGGCCTGGTTCCTATTGATTTGTTGAGAATAGGATATAATTACAATACATTCCAATGTTTATTTATTATGCTTTTAATCATATGATGTTGATTGTTATATTTTGTAATGAATTTAGGATTAGAATGCTCTATTGTCTTCTCTTTTTTGTTATTACTTATTTTCTCCAACATTTGTTTCCTATCCATTTGGTCCACTTTATTTCTCATGTTGGGTAAGTGGTGTTTATTATAACCTTTATCTTCAAACTTTGTAGTTAAATTCTCATCTTCTAGATTATAATCCTGAACATTGGTGCAATTCCGCTTAATACGTTGATACTGGCCTAGTGGGATGTTATTCTTCCATTGTTTGTAATGGCCACTTTTGGCATTTAATAGGCCGTTCCTATCGGTATCCTTTCTGTAATTTCTTACTGCTATTTTATTCTGATCTACAAAAAGTTTTAGATCCAAAAACCTAATTTCAGTTTGTGAATGTACATGTCTGAACTTCAAATTAAAATAATTTCTATTCATGTGTTCTAGTAGTCTATCTATGTCCTGTACTTCACCATGCCAAATTAAAATGATGTCATCTATGTACCAATAGTACATTCAAATATGTTCTAAATATGGGTTATTGTTCCATATATTATGTTCCTCATAATTGGACATATATAAATTTGCGTACGATGGGGCAAAAGTCATCCCCATCGCCGTCCCTTGTGTTTGTTTATAAAACTTATTTTCAAATAAAAAATAGTTATGCGATAGGATAAAATAAATGGATTCAGATAAGAACTTTGAATGTACAGTTCAATTACTGAAACCCCTTTACCATGGGGTATGCTTGTATATAATGCCGAAACATCGCAGGTAACCGATGAATAGTTGGGTGCCCAATTTTTGCCCTCAAATTTGTTTATGACATCCACTGTGTCTCTAATGTATGCTGGAATTAACTTTACTAGTGGTTGTAAATAATAGTCTATGTATTTCGACATATTATCACAAAGTGACCCAATGCCCGACACAATTGGTCTTCCTGGGGGTTCTTTAGTGTCTTTGTGAATTTTCGGCAGATGATAAAAGCAAGCCACTTTTGGATATGCCTCATATAAATAACTGAATTCATTTTGGTTAAGAATACCTTCCTGTTTTGCAATACATAAATGATCAAATAGTTCTTTCTTGTAATTTGAGGTTGGGTTAAATGTAAGGAGTTGATATGTGGCCTTATTATTCAGAAGCTTATACGCTTCTTTCAGATAATCCTTTCGGTTCTGGATCACTAGTCCACCCCCCTTGTCTGCACATCTGTATATTATATCCATATCATCTATTAATACCTTTAGAGATTCTCTTTCTCCTTTAGTTAGATTATCATACTTCAATTTACTCCCATATGACAATTTATTAAGATCCTCACATACCAATTTATTAAATATTTTTATGAATTCACTTTGAATGTTTTGGGGGTAGAAAATAGATTTTCTCTTTAGAGGGCAATGGGTGGTAATGTTAAACCCATCCTCCTGAAATGAGATATTCAGAAGTTCCTCATCTGAAATACTATTTGACAATACTTGAGTTCTATTCTCTTCATTAAGGGATTCTAGATCAACTAATGCCTGTATATCACCTTCATTAAGGGCTATATTTGTAGACATATTAATCTTATCGTAATACCTTTTTAAAGTCAGTTTCCTGACATATCTTTGAACATCTATAAATAATTCACAATGATTAGGTTGGGAAATTGGAGCAAAGTTTAACCCTTTGGAGAGTAATTTCATTTCATTGTTAGTGAACGTTTTATCTGAAAGGTTAAAAATTAAATTGATCCTTTTTTCGTTGTTTGATCCCTCCTCTGGTACCTCTATATCTTCTAGTAAACGTTTTGGTTTTCTTGGGGTATCTAGGGCTTTTTTGCATCTAAAGACAGCTCAAATATATTCACATAGCGCCCTTCATATATCTTTTTCACAATTTTAGTCTTAAGGTGCCCATACAAGGAAAGCACCAAGCAAGGGTAAGTATCCCCTTGGGCCGCTACTTTCGCTTTGGAATGAGCTGTTGCCATTTTCTTAATCCATCTAAACATCTGCTGCTGCCCTTTACCCCCTAGCCCCAGATCCTCCCCACTATCAGAACCTGAATCACTAAAAGATTAACTTATGTCAGCGTGTGTGATGTTTTTAATGCAGCACTCACCGCTAGATGCTGCCTTGTCCTGGGATTCTGTTATCGCCGTTTGTGTTGCTGTCATAGCCTCTGATATCGGTTCTCTACTAGATCCTGTGACCACCAATTCTTTAGATGCCCCAGCATCCATGCCAGAGGACCCACTTTCGATAATCTGTGAAGATACATTATTTTGGGGAGTACTCTGGGTCAAGAATGTGCCCCCACTCCCTGCTCCTTGTCCCACACAGTCTCTCATACCTAGTGATGCTGCTGCAGCTCTCCTAATAATTTCTTCATTCACCCCCCCATCCTGGGCATGCACATACAACCCAGAAGAGGCCTGTGGCCTAGTACCAGCATGTCTCCCTTGCACACCATGTACAGCCGAACTCCCTTGAGTACAATCCATATCACTATTCATCAATCCCACAGTGTTAGCCCCATGCGCTCATTATCCCTGGACACCATATGTGATATCACACTCTTATTCCCTTCATCCGTAATCCCTTGGGACCATCACCATAAGAAACAGAACCCTCACTCATAAACCTCTCGCTGCTATGCCTGACATTCATCCCCACGTGCTATCACGTACCACTGGCCTTGTTGCTCTACCTCCACAACTACCTTGCCTCCTGCAAGCAGCGCCACTATCCAGCTCATAGTGCACCCTCTCCATGCTGACCCTGCCCCCTGAGGTTCCATCCATGATCCGGAGGCTCCCCAACTTACCTGGTAAGTTGCGAGGGCCCTCCCTGGTGGGTCTCCTGATCCTCCCCATGCGACGGCCGTGCTCCTCCCCACTTGATTAGTCATCAGGGGAAGTTGCGCGAGACACATCACGTGAGGGGGCGTGGCCTAAAAATGATGGGCCTGCTGGGGAAGAAGGCTGCGACGAGCAGCAATGCCCACCAGGTTAATCACTATGGCCGACTGTGCAAGGGCCAGGACAGCAGCCATGGCTGCTGGGGTCAGAAATGGTAACAGCTGCGCCACAACCCATCCTCTAGGCCCCAACTGCGTCACACCTGCATCCATGCTAGCTGGTGTAGGTCCCAGGCAGATATTGCCCTGAGTGCTGCACATCAGCATAGTGGGTGCTAAGTGTACTGGCTGAATGGGCAATTCCTGAACTAGGCCCCAGCCCTGCCTCTCTTGTGCTTCCACTAGGCCCTGGCCCTGAAGAGCTATTCCCCACCATCCCTGCAAAGCACAACTCCCTCCCCACAACCTTCCTGCCCCTGTTAAACGATTTCCTAGGGGGCTTCTTTTGGGGTGTGGGGGAGTCATTGCTCTGATCTCCTCTTTCTCCTGCAGGTCCTCTCTTCCTGGACACCCCCTCTACAGCTTCCCGATATCTCGTTGGTGGAACAGACTTTCTTCTGGCTCTATTCATCTTCTAACACCTGTAATTCAATGAAAAACTTCTGCACAGAAACTTTCTCCTTGAAGTCTGGAACAGGAAAAGGCCGAGATCACTGCTGCAAGACCCTATAAAGGTAAGCACAAACACCCTCCTCCAAACATGCAACAATGTAACAAACACAACTTAGAACACTCTAGACTTCAAGTTGGTTATCTTTTAATGTTGCTACAGGCCCACTAGATGGCCGTCCAATGTCATTCTCTGCTAAAAACTAAAGGAAATATGGTGGATTAAAGGGACACTAAACCCAATTTTTTTTCTTCATGATTTAGATAGAGCATGCAATTTTAAGCAACTTTTGTAATTTGCTCCTATTATCAATTTGTATTCATTCTCTTGCTCTCTTTATTTAAAAAGCAGGAATGTGATGCATAGGAGCCGGCATATTTTTGGTTGAGAACCTGGGTTATGCTTGCTTATTGGTGGGTAAATGTAAGCCTCCAATAAGCAAGTGCTATCCATGGTGCTGAACCTAAATGGGCTGGCTGTTAAGATTTACATTCCTGCTTTTAAAATAAAGATAGCAAGAAAACAAAGAAAAATTGATAATAGGAGTAAATTAGAAAAATGCTTAAAATTGCATGTTCTATCTGATTCAGGTCTGAATAAAGAATATAATTTGCATTTCTTTTTATAATTATTTTAATTGTTATTAATTTGCTGTACCACTAGATAGAATAGAATAATTTATTCACCAAGTGTATATATACAAAAAAATATATACAAGGAATTCCTTATGGTGCAAATGGTATCAGATGATAATGAATAAACAAATACCATCAGCAGTGTAAAAATGTAATCATCAAATTTATTCACAAAGAGGCCAATGTTAAACTGATTGTAAATGTCAATGTGCTATGTAAGGGTTAAAAACCTATTTTCAGTGGAAGTTATGTGATTAGATAAAGAAAACTATTTAATTGTGGTCAATACACCTGTGTAAATAAGCATGATTAGGGCCATGTTGGTCTAAACATTGCTAGTTTTATGTCTTGGGATTTATCATCAAATATAGATTTTTTTTTTACCTTTTTATTTTTTTAATTGTGCTGTCACATATCTTTCTGTGGGACTGTTTTTGGAGTTTGCAGATGCTCTTTCGTTACTTGCACAAATAATTAAGCTTAGAGGTGCTGAACTCTATTTCTATTTTTTACTGAAAACTCCTGTTATCCCTATCCCATAAAGCAGTGTTACCCAACCGCGGTCCTCAAGTACCCCCAAAAGGCCTGGTTTTCATTATAGCTGAACCAGTGCACAGCTGATTATTTCAACTGTCCTCTAGTTCAGCTTTAAATAAAGCCAGGACTGTTGGGGGTACTTGAGAAACGTGGTTGGAAAACACTGCCTTAAAGGAACACTCAATGCAGGAAAATTGCATAATTAACAAGTGCATAATAAAAGGATAATGATTTAAAACCTACTCTGAATTTCAAATAACCAGTAGACTTTTTTGGACATTTTTTTTCTCTCATTTTCCAGCCCCCTGTATCATGTGACAGACAACAGCCAATCATAGACTAGAATACGTATACCCTGTGAGCTTGTGCACTTGCTCAGTAGGATCTTGTTCCCCAGATAGTGCAAAATTTGAAAATGGAAGTAAATAGGAAAGTGTTTAAAAAATGCATGCTCTTTCTGATTCATAAAAGTTTATTTTGACTCGAGTGTCCCTCACTAACCAGAATGACTATGGCCCTAGTTGCCTGGAGGGGAAGGCAAAAGGGGTCAAGTGATTGTGCTTTTGCACAAAAGCAATAAGGGAAAGATATTTATCTCCAACCGGATTATTCTTTACTGAATGTTATCACAGATTGCTTATAGATAAATAAGAAATACGTAGTTTAAAATCATAATGATTTACTGATTAAAGGGACATGGTATTAAAATTTTTAATTCCAATTCGGCTCTGCACTGACAGCTTACCACCAGACGCAGACGGCATACCGTAGAAGAGTCAGATGAATGCCGATGTTAGGAAGAGACACCTCTGTTCCGGTAACCAACAGAACCTGCAGCGCCCAGTCTCTCTTGACCCGCACTTCAGTGACACGCTACATCTTTCTCTCCTACCCATGGACCCGTACTGGGGAGGTGCGGCCAACTCCCACAGAAGAGTCATGGAACTTGCCGTTCTTTGGTTTGAGAGAATTGTGGAGAACAGACATTGGGTAATTAACATGCCGTTTTCTTCTTAACTGAGTGTCTTATATGTGTTGAGGCCTCAAGACTTCGATCTTGTCTCCTACGACACCGGGGATAAATACTGTGGCATGCAGACTGTCCGGAGGTCAGGAGTAGGCTAGAGAGGATCCCTGCATGAACCCAGCAAACTTCCCCCATTCTATATATAGTGCTAAGTTTCAGCATATACTTATTAACATGTTCAAACCTTTTTTTTTATTCTAGACGTTTGTTTTTTATTTCTTCTTTCTTTTAAGCACTTTGTATTTCAAGGTCTTTTAGCATTTACTAACGTTGTACGGTATATGGTACATCAAATTGTTTCATGGGCTGAATTAAAGTATCTGATCTCAGCACTGATCCTATAAGCTATTTCTACAATATTTGCTTTATTGGTAGCTTAACTCTCAGGTTGACCTAATTTACTTGTGTCTACAGGGAAATACAGCTCACATATTGCTCTTGTAATGCTCCCTGTGTATAGAGCTATTTATTGCCTTCCTTTGACTAACATTCCCTTTAACAACATTAAGGCGCTCAGATAGAGTATCGGTATCCCCTGTACTAACAGATATTCCGTTACATTTTGTAGATGCACAAACTTTACCGAGCAGGCATTTATAATCTAGACTGCCTCAATAGAGACTCTCACATAAAGTGTTAATTCATAGCGGTTATTTGTATTGATTATTATTAGCTGCTCTTTGCATATGTGTTGTTCACTACGCTAGACCTTAAATGAGTGTGATTATTAGTAAGAATTCTGTTGATACATTTTATGTGGCTTGTATGTGTGTAAAAATATCACAAGCCCATTAGTTCCATTAATACCACTATACTCTGGGACCTACTTATTCCCAACTATAGTTCTTAATAACTATTGAAAACACATCCAGGTAGTATGGGTGATTTATCGATGAATCCTTATGACACACCATATTCCACAGTCCTTTCTAAGAGCAATCTATCTTATACTTTCCAACTCCAAAGTCTACACATATTTTAGCGGGCCTCACTTATACCCCAGTCTGCCCCTCTAGAGTTCTTTATCTACAAGATCATTGTCTAGCTAAAAAAACCTCATACTCCTGTAGCTACTTCCCTTCCCAAATTATAATCTAACTGCCTCCTTCACACCCCCCCCCCCCTATATCCTACTCTCCTCTTCAGGTGATTTATGCTCCCCGCCAACATTTATCCACCTCCTCCATCAACATTTGATCTTAAGCTGTATTTAATACCCCTAAAACACCTCCCCGGCCCCCTTTAAGCAGCTCTCGTCTGCTGTACTCCTTTTCCTTATTCACTACTCACTAACTTTGTTCACCATATATATACTTAAAAGCATCTCTGGAGTTAGATATCTATTATTTATCTTTAAAGTGCCCATATGAGTTATCCTTAATCTCCATAAGAGTCATCTTTCATTTGGCTTATAACATACCTGAGCAGTAGTTACCATTGCCCAATTTATAATCTATAAAAAGGGGTCCAACTCTCATAGACTTAACGATATTCCAGAAAATTCTTTCTTGTATTTTCATTGGAAAACCTATCCGCACATCACATTCCTCAGTCGGTTTTACTACACCTTTGTATCAGATCTCTGTATTTTTCTTACTTGTACATCAATGTGATATTTTTGCTGTCAATGTATATTTCATAAGAGTTATAATTTCTTATACTGTACTACAAGCAATATGCTTTCAGAATGTTAAAGTATTATCATTTTATGTATGTTTTTAGCACCTCAATAAAAAATGTAATAAAAAATAAAAAAAATAAAAAAATTAATTCCATGATTCAGATAGAGCATACAATTTAAACAATTGAATTATATTATCAGATGTGCTTTATTGTCGTGGTATTCTTTGTTAAAGGAGCAGCAATACACTAGTGGAAACTAGTTTAACACAATCACCAGCTAGTTCCCCAGTGGCGTCGTTAGGGGATAAAAATGACAGTGGACAGAGCTCCGAACATTTAGTGAAAAGTCCCAAATGTGCTACCTATTAAATTAATATTATGTAAACATATAATAAAATGTAAACATTTTATTTTCACATGCACAAAGGGAGAGCAATTTTAAAGGGACAGAAAAGTCCAAATTAAACTTTCAAGAATCAGATAAAGCATTTCGTTTTAATACACTTTTATAATCACTTCTATTTTCAAATGTTCTTTGTTTTCTTGGTATACATTGTTGAAAAAGAATATTCACATATCCTACACTAGTGGGAGCTAGCTGCTGAATGGTGCTTGCACACATTTGTCTCTTGTGATTGGATAACTAGATGTGTTCCGCTAGCTGCCAGTAGTGCAATGCTGTTCCTTCAGCAAAGGATAACAAGAGAATTAAGCATATTTGATAATAAAAGTAAGTTTAAAAATTGTATGTTTAATCCGAATCTTGAATTAAATCTTTGGAGTTTCCCATTCCTTTAAGCCATAGCATAGCAATGTGTTGTGTCACAAATTTGTATTGCACATAGGGCGCAGGATCAGCAGCTGAGAGGAATGACATCACATGCTTTAAACTCACACTGGCACTTAAAAGGTGGACGGTGCAGTTGCCTCATTGAGAGCGTTAGAAATTGACTGAGAGTGAGGGTCAGAGAGAGTGCACTGAGCAGAGTTGGTGCACATTTAACATAGTCAGGATACCACGACCTTGCCAGAATCCCTGTTGTTTTAATGCAGCAACAGCAGAAGTGATATTTGAGGATGACTAGACTACTGATCAGCTAGATGTTTTTCTACTTTGAGAAGCAGATTAAAGGTAGGTGTTGACTGCTGTGGATGTTATGTATTGTTGTGTAATACTTATGGATGGTAGGACGAGGTCTTTTTTCTGTCATTTTTTTTGTCATGGACTCATTGTTTTGTTACTCAAAGTCAAACCAAATTTTGCATTGTACAGAAAAATAATTGAATGTGAAACTACTCTTTTTCTGAAAAAAATCCATCTAATTATTTTTTTTTTTTAATAGTGCACAGTTGAGTACATCATTCATGATGGTGATTGCCACAGGGACATTACTTTGCACTGAAGGAAGGATAGAATGTTATGTGAGATTGGATTGTCATGTGTTCTGGAGGTCTGGAGAATCCTTGTGGTGGGTTCAGAGCTGTGATACTGTGGTCGACCTCTGTGTACTCACACCCTCACTGTCTTAGAGAAAGCCTGTTGGATGCATGTATGGGACTGTAATATATATATATATATATATATATATATATACTTATAGCTCCCTATTAATACTTCTTAGCTGCAGACACACCTACCCTTTAGGAAATTCAACCCTTATTTTTATCAGTGTATTCACACATAGATACATTCAACCATCTGGTATTTTCTGTAAGGAGGCAAATATACCCACCACCATGTAAGAAATGAGTTTATCAGGTAAGCATAAATTATGTTTTCATTTATAAGGTGGTAAGAGTCCATGAGCCATTACTCCTGCGATCTAATACCCAAACTGTGGAGTCCACATAGGGTTGCCATCTTCAGCCCAGCCGATTCCTGGGCGCTTTGCAAATGGTTGGGACATGGATGGGGGCGTGGTTGTGGACGTGGCTGTGACTTCACACAGCTTCCATATTAAAAATAAAAGCTCATTCAATGGTAATTAACCAAAGATATCCTTCTTGGGGGTACATTATATTACAATTGTAAGATAAAAACAGGTTTATAGGGGGGGCGGAGCTAGCTGGCTTCCAGAGCAGATGTGTGTGACCAGAGCTCCCGACATTATTATGCATAAATGACATAAAAACCGATATTACTACCTACAAAATTGAACTAGTCCACCCTTGTAACTAAGTGACCAGTCAGGCTGTCATTGAACGGCCAGCAGAAGCCGAGAGTAGTGGAACTGGGGGAACTCCAGTCTTGGGCCCTTAGGCCGTGATTGTATGAGCAGCTGGGACTCCCTACCGCAACTGATCCCTCACCTCACCCTGAAGGGTAAGCACTGTCAGCCCAGAATCATAAGGGTCATAAGGATCATTCACAGCAGGACATGGACACTCGAGCTGCTGTCTGAGTGGATCTAGCCCCTACGCAGCACTGCGCACCATTACTATTTGTACTGCACAGACTCTAATACTCTGCAATATGAAGGCTCTATATAGCGCAGTACAAGTCTTGTTGAAAGATTTTGAAACCGCAATGCTGGCCAGGTTTGATAACCTATTACTGAAAATGCGGTCTGTTGGAGTTCGTGACTCTGCGGCTACGGGAGTGGCGGTGGGGGAGACGGGCCCTGTCAGAGTCGCATGTAGAGATATGCAGCCTAACCTGTATCCGCTGCCTAGAGAGGACAGATTTACTCAGCCCACGCTAACTTGCGCTGAGAAACTGCTGCGCTTTACGAGTGAGGGGAGTTTGCTGGACGAACACATGGCTGGGTCTCCTGGACATGGGCTATTGCTTGATGACGGCGGTACCCGCTCCCTGTCACCTGGGTCTCAGAGACCGCAACGTGCTGTGGGTTTGCAGGGAAAAAACATTTGGTGCTGCCCTTCGCTGGAATTCAGTGCAGGTCAGCCATCTTTGGTCTTGCCCAGGCTCGTGTTCAGGAGGCTAGCTGAGATTGAAACTGCCCCAACGGGCTGTGTGGAGTCTGGTTGCGCAGCTTTATCACCGGCCTGCAGGACAGGAGTAGGCTGAAGAGAAACACTGGATGCTGATTTGAGTTACAGGACATTGACGTTTTGCTGATGTGATGTCTGGTGACTTTAGTCTTACAGTTTATTAAGAGTCTAGTTGCTGAACGGTATTTACTGTTTTTATGAAGCCCTTGGGCTGATCTAGCACTGCTCCCTCTATGCTGAATAGCTTGACAAAGACTATATGTGGTACTGAATGTTAAGTGAGTGCTACCTATGCAATATCGCTTCAGTGTTAATTTAAGCTGATAAATAAGTACTTTAAGTAAGGTCCTTGATATTTAGGCTCATTATGTATCTGTTAGTGTTTCAATCTGGTTAACTATATCCTGTAACTAGATATTCACTAAGTTCAACATTCCTTGAGCCCTTATTATATGTCTCGTGTTACTCTTTTCCACATACATATGTATTGAGTCAGCCCCTTTAAAATTATGGTGGTCCCCTATTGATAATGTATGATGTGAGGTGAAGAACATGTACATCAAATATAATTTATGTTTTATGGCTTATCCAAGGAAGGGGACTTTATTACCAACCCTGAACCCCCCCCCCCCCCACACTGTAAGGTAAGGGATAAATAGGTTATCCTCCACACTCCCTATTTGACAGAGTTATGTAGTCTCTGTCCTGTTCGTGGAGCCTCTGGTATGGTTTTTAAGTGCATGTGTGTAAGAATGGCTCTCCGGATCTTATTACTGAAAGATGTATTATCTGTATTATTCTGTGTATCAAAGTCTGCAAACTGGCTATCCCTACAATTTTGGTATAGATATTAGCTCAAGTATATATTCAATGTATAAGATTGATTCTTTGGTAGGTTGTTTAAATGCTAGAAGGTCTAAGGTAACTAACATAAGTGTTTCCCACGTTTCCACAGAATAAGATTTTGATAGGATGAATGAAAATGAATGGAGACATTGGTTAAGTTTCACTATAAATTTGATATGTGTGGACACCTAGGGATGTCATGCTCGCTCCTCTAGCAACATAGTGCAACTAGACTTGACTGCGATTAGTTATATTCCTTTACCTATTGGTATTCAGGCTTTCTGGCGAAGCAGTTTTTGCAGCTCTATTACTCTGATATAATGTTTTGCATGTGTATATTTAATGCTATGTTTAAGTTTACCACTTCCTTCAATTTTAATACTAGTTTTCCGGACCTATCCAGGGTCCTAGTAGACATATGAAGGAACCTGTAAAGTGTAAGCTTTGATTGGGCCTGCATTTTCCAAAAATCCTCTGATTAGCAAATTGATTCTATTGGGGTCCAAAAGTGGTCTCAGGTGTCTTTGAGGAAAAAGAGGGCGCTTTTAGGTTTGCTCCCCAATACTTAATCATTTGAGTTATGTTTCAACTTGGGAACACTACGTAACTGTTTTGATAAGGGAACTATCCCTTAATATGTTTACAATAAATATACCGAATATCACAAAGAAAAAAATGTGAAATAAATGTGATAACAAAAATCATAAAAGGAAAACCAAATAAAGTTCTGAATCAAGGATATGTCTGTGTCCTCTGGATGAGTTTTTCAGCTTGTTAGCATTCCTCAGTGAGATCCCATAAAAAAGGAAACAGAAAATTGCAACATAGTGTGAATCTGTAATGGCACTTTGAGGAAGTAGTTGTTTTGTAACAAATGACTACTCACATTTGTTGGAGCTTTCCACTAAGCTCAAGGATATGCGCACTCCCACTTTATACTGATGGAAAAACAGTACACTAGGCAAAACTTGGATACAAATTTATTTTAAAATATATAAAAGCGTCACATAAGCCTTGATAACACCACAATGTAAGGGTACAAAAGCAGATATGCTGTAACAAATGCTTCAAATCGCCAAACTTGCAAAGAGGTAAATGGATCAGCAGGAGTGTGACCGCCGAAACCAAAACCTTTTTAGTAGCAAGACAATAACGCTAAGCCCCCAGGTGTCCTGGCTAGTGTAGAGACGCGATAAAACTCAATATAGAACAGTTCAGTTCCGACGTACGTTTCGCTGGTATGCTTTGTTAGTGTACTGTTTTCCCATCAGTATAAAGTGGGAGTGCGTGTATCCTTGAGCTTAGTGGAAAGCTCCAACAAATGTGAGTAGTCATTTGTTACAAAACAACTACTTCCTCAAAGTGCCATTACAGATTCACGCTATGTTGCAATTTTCTGTTTCCTTTTTTATGGGATCTCACTGAGGAATGCTAACAAGCTGAAAAACTCATCCAGAGGACACAGACATATCCTTGATTCAGAACTTTATTTGGTTTTCCCTTTATGATTTTTGTTATCACATTTATTTAACATCCCTTAATATGTGCTTATGTATTGTCCATGATATTTGTTCTACATCTCCTGTTTGTCATAAGTTTGTTTGAGCAAACCGTTTGCTGTCCTTGTAATTGTTATTCCCTCAATAAAAAACTTCTTTAAAAAAAAAAAAAAAAAGTTCAAACAGTCGTCTATTACAGGTGCAGATCCTTGGTGTAGTTGGAAAAATACAATACTTATGCCTAAGTTAAGGAAATAGCCACAGCCAAGATCCATACCAATGTCCACAAGATTAGTGCAGCTCTTTTAAACAAAATTTTCTTTTTTTTTCTTTTCTGTAATTTGAACTATACTTTTTTTGCAGCCCAAGAATAGTTCAACAAAATAAAGGAATAAACTTTTGTATTTTCAAATAAAAAAAAAAAAAAAAAAAATAAAAAAACAGGTTTATAAATGTCCTCACAGACTATAAATTATGAATTTCACTTGAAAAAATTTAGTAAGATTTTAAATTGCAATAGAGTATTTACTTTTATTACAACATAAATTCATACTGTAAAAGTTAATATTAAACCATTAACAAAATATTGCATAACTTTGCAATTGCAAATCTTAGTTACTTTTATTTAAAAAGCAATGCATGGCAGTGTACACAGTGAACATTGTAAAATCGTAAACTAGAGTTCTCTTCCTTCATTTCCTTGTGTACTATGCTGAGCCCTAAGTAATGTTTAACTTGCCTAGGTGTATTAGAGGCTCCTGTCACTTTATTACAGCTGCAGTATGTGTCACTTTGTGGGGCGGCAGCATCATCCTGGGAGTCCAAAACTGAGGCAGCACACGCTCTGCTATCTGCATGCATTGTCGCAGAGCAGAGACCTGGGAAAAAGGCAGCAGTAGCAGTGTGTGCCATGCTGCGTGTAGTCAGCAGGCTGAGCTGTAGGACCCAGGAGGATGCTGCTTGGCAGGCAGCAAGGCTACCTTAAAGGGACATTAAACACTTTGAGATGGTAATATAAAATGATAAATTGTATATATAAAACAACTCTGCAATATACTTTCATTATTTTTTTTTTCCTATTTGCCTGTAATTCCATTCTGAAATTGTGAGCTTTTCAGTTCCTGTTAGAAATGGAAGTGCAGAACACTGTTAAATCCAGCACAACCATTGGCTGCACACTCTAATGACCTATGTATAACTGTCCCTAATTGGCCACAGCAGAGAAGGTAACACAAGTTACAACATGGCAGCTCCCAGTGTTTTATAGACACTAAAACTTATGTTGTCACTTATTAAACAACTAATGAAACTTTAAAAAATACATCTACATGCTAATCATGGACTAATCTTTTCTTTGAATGCATCATTCTATCTAGCATGTATTTAGTGTTTAATATCCCTTTAAACCCAGCCCAATGCCTGTTGCGTCAGTTACGTGTGCCTGCTGCCCTGGAGCTGGCCCGACCCAGCCTGCTTCACAGTAACTCACACATCACCTCTTCCTCCCCATGGCTGTATTTTACTGGCTGAGAAGGTAAAATACAGGCCAGGTGTCAAACCAAGGCACCACATGTAGGAGGAGCCCGGGATATTCAGAGGATGACCCAGGACACGGGACATTCCTCCTGAGTCCGGGGCTCTCCCAGTGATACCGGGGCAGGTGAAAACCACAAGAAAATGGATGGGAAAAAATAAACGCAGACACTGAATTACCAACCACTAAGACTGTAGGACCTTCCAGTTAAAAGTCATCTAAAAAAAAAAGAGAGTAAAGAAGACCAAGCTGCTTCTATGCATTCTATACAACATAATCCTCTTTTGAAAATCACACAAGTAGAAACTAATCTAGTAGAATGGCTGCAGAAATTCTGGAAGGAATTTTCCTGGAAGTTAAAGTAAAGTAATAATTGACTTCTGACTCACACATGGACAAATGAAAAGAACCATAAACCTTTAAATTTAAAGAAAAATCTTATCTTAATAGAAAATAAGATAAGGGACGTCACAAGAAAAAGCAAACAAACCAGATAGCCGGCTGGTGAAATATTGCAAAAGAAACAATCACTAAAATAAGCAGAATGTTTAAGCTATTCATAGGTTTAAAAGAAGAGTTTTTAAAACTCATAAAAACACTAAGGCAGGGGTCAGCAATCTTGGCACCCCAGATGTTTTGGAACTGCATTTCCCATGATGCTGAGGCACTCTTTAGGCTGTCTGAGCATCATGGGAAATGTAGTAACAAAACATTTGGGTAGCCAAGGTTGCTGACCCCTGCACTAAGATATGGGTTAGTGCGCGTATTACAAGTTGAAAGTAAAATGTGTGCGCATGAGCGAAAGCTAATAATCGCTAACAAGGCCTTCGATATCATGACTTCAATGGAGAACACAAACTGGAAAAATAAACAACACTTATCACTCATGTGCTAACCCAACAGCAGTTAACCCAAAGGTAGTTATGAATATTTTACATTCCAATGCTCTTCACTTAGAAGAAAATGTTCTATTTTTTTTAAAATATATATTTATATATATATATATATATATATATATATATATATATATATATATATATATCAATCTGATGTATTTTTTGTAAAATATATATCTATACCTATCTAAAACATGAAAAAAGAAAAGCGCAACTGGACTCAAGTGAAAACAATAGGTATTCAGCGTACCAGATAATAAATTGATGTTTATACAGCAGAGCAGGTTTCCTAATTACCGCATCAGACCGCCTCGATTAGCTGTGGGGTAGTTGTCTCCAAACGAGCTGTTTCCCCTGGATAGCGTGAAGCTTGTCAGCTGCTTACTTCAATAGACTTCGAGTTCCGGTGTTTGTTGGAAGTCCTTAGCTGTTGTCAGGATTTATTGGAATTTTAAATCTCCTGCAAGCAGAAATTTGGTAGGATTAAGTATAAGGACCACAACTGCAGCAATATTAGTGTTGGGAAGTGTATGCCTGATATAAAAGAAAAAGGTATGGCAGCAGGGTTTTTTATCATGCAACACACATCCCTTTAATATGTGGCTGAAAGGAAAATAGCTGCGATTTGTGGCGTTTAAGCTCAACACAGTATTTAACCTATCTGCCTTAGTAAATACTTTAGACTGATTCTAAGCGTTAATTGTAAGTGTGGTTAGCTTAGAATAAGGTAGAAGTGATACTTGATGAAAATTAGTAATAGTTATCTAAACAATGAATTAAATTAACACTTAGCAATGTAATACGGTGAGAAGTGAATCTTAATAAAGTAAGGATTTGTAGTGAGACTGACTTGAATGATTTGTGCACAAGTTCATAGGAGCAGGGCTGTATAATCTTACCGCTTAGGAGCAAGGAGTTAGATGCGGTTTTTTAGATTAGTTGAATTCAAGGAGTTGAACACAGGAGATTGTTGCTGAGGCTTCAGAGTAGCTTTTGCGGTAGGCGCGCGCGCTCCGTTGGCGTGTGACGTCACCGCAAGATCCGGGTCTGTTGGAATTGGAGGTGTGCTCTAGGCAGATGTCTCCCAAGTATCGAGTCACTTGCAGGCAAGAATATTGAAGCAGTGAATGCTTCCTATAGAGGAAATTTATAGGAGTACTGAATGAAGTAGGAATGTGGGAAACGTGACAAGAGGTAACCATGACAGCTGTGTTCCTGTTTGTACGTAACACCTGTTACATTCACCCGTAGGTGATAAGTGATTTTCCTTTAATAGATCTGTTTCTTATATATTATATATCATATACCCAAATATATTACAAACGTAAACTATAACACAGGATATCTACTTGCTAGTAATTTCAGTGTCCCATTTTCCATCAACTAATATCACACATATTAGTTTCACCTTAATTTATTTGTGACTCTATACACATATTTAATATCTACCTCCTCCTTAGTAGTGCTGATACTTTGTTGTTTTTTATATATATCTATACCTATAAAGACAGAAAGATACACTGGCGCTATTAGTCCCAGATGGTAAATAAGCAAGTGTGGTCCCAAAAATAAAGTATCCGTGAGGAATCAATAAATGAACGTTAATCCCATATTGAATCACACTTACTAGAAGTGAACTCAATCAAGTAAGAGGTAAGTGCTGCGTTGAATACAAAGCGACCAGGTTGAACTCCTGCCTCAGGATCCCTCAATCTCTGGTCCTTTGTGCTCAAGGAGTATGGTTAGAACTATTTCCAGGTCGTTCTCACGTTACAGGTGTCCAGCATGAGGTTTATGGAAAAAGAAGCAAAGAGACCGCATAGAGTACTATCATTTAATAAATTAAACCCAATATTTCCCCCAATTAAACCCCACTCACACAATGCAACCTCAAACACAATGGGCTAAAAGTTAAACTTAGAATATTGCGACCATGTTAACGTAATCCCCTATAGACATCAATGGAGCGTGAAAGGTGGGACAAAAAAATAACACCCATTGACGAGCAAAAAACCCAATAGCATTTAACCAAGTGCGCTAACCTGACATGAAATATGAATATTTCACAGTGTTCTTCACACACAAACACACACACATATATAGAACATATTCGCCTATGTGTGGGACATTGGAATGTTAAATATTTAAAGTAAATACATAGTTAAAACCAATATTAAATATGAATATTGCATAAATATGATTTTTTTTTAATATTTTTAGCTACTTGACAGCAAAGTGTTCCAATGCACTTATATATATGTCTAACTATGAATGCATATATATTTAGCTGTTTAGATGTGTATATATGTCATAAATACATATATACACATATAAATACATAAATAAATTTGTGCACACATATTTAAACACACACAAACACACACATACTGTATATATATATATATATATATATATATATATATATATATATATATACTAGTGTTAAAGCCTGTGAACACGGGCCAAAATGTTTAAGGAAATAAATATATCTATCCCTCTATCCAATTATCCCTATCTCTCTATCCATCTATAACTATCCATCTATCCCTCTATCCCTTTCCCTCTATCATCTATCCCTCTCCCTCTATACCTCACCCCCTCTATCCCTCTCCTTCTCCCTCTATCCTTCTCCCTCTATCCCTATCCCTCTATCCGTATTCCTCTATCCCTAATTCCTATCCCTCCTACCCCTATCCCTCTATCCATCTATCCCTCTCCTACTATCCCTCTCCCTCTATTCTTATCCCTCTATCACGATCAATCTATCCCTATCCTTCTATCCATCTATCCCTATCCATCTATCCCTCTATCCCTTTCCCTCTATCCATCTATCCCTCTATCCCTATCCCTCCATTCAACTATCCCTCTCCCTCTATCCCTCTCCCTATCCCTCTATCCTTATCCCTCCTATCCTTCTATCCCTAATCCCTATCCCTCCTATCCCTATTCCTCTATCCATCTATCCCTCTCCCACTATCCCTCTATCCTTTTCCCTCTATCCAGATCCCTCTATCCCTATCCCTCTATCCTTATCCCTCTATACCTAATCCCTATCCCTCTATCCCTATCCCTTTATCTTTATTTTTCTGCAGTGTAGGATCACCCTAACCCTCCAACCTCCCTGATCGTCCCTCAAACAGCTCTCTAACCCTCCCCCTCTAACTTTTGCCACCATCTTAGGTACTGGCAGCTGTCTGCCAGTACCTATAACCCCCCTTTTTTCTGTAATGTAGTGCCCCCCGCTATCACCATTTAGTACCCCCTACACCCCCAAACCCATTTTCCGTAGTGGAGCTGCCCCATACCTCCCTGTCCTTTTTTTTCTGTAGCAACCCCTTTGATGTAGAGTAGCTGCCCCAACCCTCCCTGTCCCTTTTTTTCCTGTAGCAACCCCTTTTCTGTAGTGTAGCTGCCCCATCCCTCCCTGTCCCTTTTTCTTTTCTGTTGAAACCCATTTTCTGTAGTGTAGCTTTGCCATCCCTCCCCGTCCATTTTTCTTTTCTGTAGTGTAGCTGCCCTATCCCTCCCTGTCCCTTTTTTTCCTGTAGCAAGTCCTTTTCTGTAGTGTAGCTGCCCCATCCTTCCCTGTCCCTTTTTTTCTGTAACAACCCCTTTTCTGTAGTGTAGCTGCCCCATCTCTGCATGTCCCTTTTGTTCTGTAGTAACCCCTTTTCTTTAGTGTAGCTGCCCCATCCCTCCATGTCCCTTTTGTTCTGTAGCAACCCCTTTTCTATAGTGTAGCAACCCCATCCCTCCCTGTCCCTTTTTTTCCTGTAGCAAGTCCTTTTCTGTA
Organism: Bombina bombina; assembly: GCF_027579735.1. NCBI lineage: Eukaryota > Metazoa > Chordata > Amphibia > Anura > Bombinatoridae > Bombina > Bombina bombina. Next base: position 197,066,130 of record NC_069506.1, on the reverse strand, counting down.
GTGTAGCTGCCCCATCCTTCCCTGTCCCTTTTTTTCTGTAACAACCCCTTTTCTGTAGTGTAGCTGCCCCATCTCTGCATGTCCCTTTTGTTCTGTAGTAACCCCTTTTCTTTAGTGTAGCTGCCCCATCCCTCCATGTCCCTTTTGTTCTGTAGCAACCCCTTTTCTGTAGTGTAGCTGCCCCATCTCTGCATGTCCCTTTTGTTCTGTAGTAACCCCTTTTCTTTAGTGTAGCTGCCCCATCCCTCCATGTCCCTTTTGTTCTGTAGCAACCCCTTTTCTGTAGTGTAGCTGCCCCATCCCTCCCTGTCCCTTTTTTTGTTTTTCTGTAGCGTAGGGACTTCCCACTCCCTTCCCTCCCCCTCCGCTGCTGAGCCAACCACCCACCTCCTGCCCACACCTCCCGCCGGCACCAGCAGAAGATTGTTACAGATGTCTGTAATGATCAGGCATCTGCCCTCATATGGAGGCGGAGCACTGATCGCGCTCCGGCTCAGTATGCGGCAGATGCCTGAAGTTTCAGGAGCTTCCTGAAGCTGTCTCGCGCTGCGGGTAAAGGACAGGTATGTTTGTCCTTGCGCAGTCTCTACTGCTCATGACAGCTTCGAACAAACATACTTGACCTTTTATTATATAGGATATATATACATATTTAGACTAGACTTGTGTGCAGCGGAAAATTTTTTTCAGACTGATTCGGATTTTTTTCAACTACCTTTTCGGATACATTTGAAATCGGATACATTCGAATGTGATCGTTTCGGATTTATTCGGATTCGCATAAATTCGAATGTATTCTGATGTATTTGGTTCGGGTTCGATTCGTAAATTCGGAAGTTCGGTATGTGTTAGGTGGGATGTGCTGTGTATTAGACTAGTATTATGTACTGTATATTAGGTGTAACCCATCTTAATCAACATAAATACCAACCTCACAGGTACCAGCTACACAATATGCACAGAGCTAGCAGAGGTGTATAACCTAATATACAGTACATAATACTAGTCTAATACACAGCACATCCCACCTAAGTACCAACCTCACAGTTACCAGCTACATAATGTGCCCTGCACAGAGCTAGCAAAATGATATAATCTAATATACTGTACAATACTAGTGTAATTGTGATTAGTCCATGGCCATGCACATGTAACAAATAAATCCAAACTAATTTGGATTTATTAGTTACAAATGCATTCTGGTTAGTTTAGTTTCGTTGCTAGGGTAATTCGGAAATTCAAATCGAGCCAAAGCTCCAAATTTGACAAATTTGTTCGAATTTCGATTCGGAACGAAATGAAATGCACATGTCTAATTTAGTCAGGTGTATGAATATATCTCTCTGTTAAAGCCTTTTGCATGCCTATTTAACAACTGAGACCTCATATCTTTGAGCCCTTATAACTTTTTTGTGCAATTTTTACTTTTAATACATTTTATTAGTTAGTATTATTATGAGTATAACTGTACTGTTAATGTATTTTTTGTTTTACTTTGTTTTACTTAACAATTAGCTAGAGCTCTGAAGTTGGGCTGACCCGACACACGTTAATTTTGATTGAGCTCAAGGGAATGCATTTACTTTCAACTCCTACTATGTACACTACTTATGACATGCTTAAAGAGCCGCAATATACCCCTTAACACTCACGCGCAATAGTTAGCCCCTCGTAATCGAGCCTAATTTGAGGTATGTATTAAATGATAAATATATATCTCTCAGTGAAATTTCAGGTGGATCATCTCATAATAAGTTTCTGTGTATGGTGGAAGTAACAAATATAACCAAAGTAGTCAGTTTGTAAATAAAAACTAAACAATTAATCCTTATGCATTGTAAAGGTTGTGTTTTCCTTCATCAGAGCATTAAAAGCATACATTTGTGAGGTGCGCAGTGTAATACATGGTTGCTAGTTTCTAGCATTCTGCTTCAATACTTATACCTATATATGTACATAAATATATATATATATATATATATATATATATATATATATATATATATAGAGAGAGAGAGAGAGAGAGAGAAAGAGAGAGAGAGAGAGAGAGAGACAATACTGTGCAAAATTCTTAGGCCATCATTAGATTTGTTGTTTTAGCAATGGTAGAATGACCATATATAATTATTTCTCAGTCAAGCATTTACTAACCCTAACCTAAAAATAAAACCCACCCAATACACCTTTACAAAAACCTAACACTAACCCCCTGAAGATCGACTTACAGTTCTGAAGACCGGACATCCACCCTCAAGGAAGTGGCAGAAGTCTTCATCCAACCGGGCCGAAGTCCTCAACGAAGCCAGGAGAAGTCTTTATCCAAGCCGGGTGAAGTGGTCTTCCAGACAAGCAGAAGTCCTCTTATGAGCTGCTGGTGCAATGCTGAATACGTCAAGCGTTTTGCTCGCCTTATTCAGCGAGGTCTGTCGGACCTGATCCGCACTGTCGGATCAGGTCTGACAGACCTTGATAAATATGGGCCAAAGTGTGTTTCCCCATAGGAATCAATGGGGCTGCGTTGCAGGTTTTAGACTTTTCTCAGCTGGCTCTCCCCGTTGATTCCTTTGGGGAAATCGTGCACGAGCACGTATGACCAGCTCACCGCTAACTTAAGCAGCACTGGTATTGGAGTGCGGTAATGAGCAAAATTTTGCTCAACACTCACTTCTTGCCTTTTAACGATGGGTTTGTAAAAACTTGTAATGCCAGCGCTGTAGGTAAGTGAACGGTGAGGGAAAACTGCTCATTAGCACCGCATAGCCTCTAACGCAAATTTCGTAATCTAGTCGCTTGTTTGTGCAAGACATAAACAAAAAATGGAAGGTCAAACACTCTGTTTGAACTAGGATCTGCATTGATTCGTAAGAGAAAGTGGCATGGTACAGTCTACAAAGATTCTTAGAAGTAAAACTCCTAATTAAAGAGAAAAAACTTTATGAAAAATGTATTATTGTACTATGCAAAAAACAGCAGAAAACTGTTGTTAAAATACAGCTAATTAAAATAATCCAGAACACTGTCAGATGACTATCACAGCTATTGGTTCTGACTTAAGCAAACTGCCACAGCAAAGACAGGGTGAGTTTAGCACCCTATTTTTAATAAGTGATGACAGAAACAACGGTTTATTTTAAGTGATGGTAAATCCTTGTGTTTTTTAAAACGCTTGGATTTACTAGCACTTTCAAAGCTTTTGGAATATTGGTTATCTTTACCTCCATTGATTTACTGTTGATCAGGGGTCAAGTCCTACAAAAAAAAGTGTGGGAACTCACCAAGACTTCCACCTTTCCTCACAATTAATACTGTTGTATTTATATGTATTTAATCTATACACTTTAGTTAATGAAAGCAAATTAAATCAAATGAAGGGTTGAAAAGTTGCCTTTGGGCCTGAGACTCCTCGTCTTTCACAGAGTCTCATCCATTTAAGGTGCAATAGTCCTATTTCTGCTGAGGGGAGATAAATAACCCCAGAGCAAGTTTTAATGCCCATTACTAGAGGATCTCACTATACCTCTAGCCAGACAGTGCTCCAGCCCCTCCCACCAGCAGCAGCAGCAGTGTTTACTGAAGCATTTCTGTTCTCTGTCCAGGGGGAACTTAGTTCCCCCTGCAAAAATAGTGCAGGAACTCCGTTCCCATGTGTTCCCGCTCGACTTGACCCCTGCTGTTGATAGTGACTGCCTAATGTGTCAGAAAGCAATTTTTTATATTAATTTAACACAGTTTTGAGTAATTGTATAGTTACCAATTTCAAACATTTCGTTACAATGATAAATTACCCTTCGGATATGTGTATTTTAGTTATGGCAAGTTCAATAGTTTAAAAATGTTGTATAGCCTACATTTTTTGCTGAAACCAGGAAACTATTTTGTTAATTGACATGGGAACTGAGCATGCACATATTCCTAATCATTCGATACATATACAAATACGGAGAATTTCTTGAAACACACTAGAAAAATGCTTGAACAGATCATTAAAGCTTCATGTAAAGCCCTTGGAAAAAATGTTTCCTGATAGATTGCATTACTGCTGTTTAATTCTCTAAATGCAAAGTAACAGTGAAGTTAACAAGGTGTGAAACCCATGGATAACTGGATTTTCATAGCGGACTGCTAATGCATTGGAGGGGCATAGACTTTGTAAATCCCACAAGAAGTGATGCAAGACATTTTGAAAGAAATTCTGATCAATTGTGATGGTTGAAAATATTAATAATAAATTAAATATGCCCTGTAAATTGCAATACATAATAAATCTTTTAAAGCATTTAGTTTGTTTTGTAGCAATGGAATAAACACCTCAGGCTCCATTTATGAAGCAGCAATGGAATACACACCTTTTATGTGGCGGATTGAAATCGATCCGATCAGGATGATTGACAGCCCCTGCTAGTGGTTGATTGGAGTCACCTGACTACAGCTTATTTACATTTTTTTTTATATTTATTTATCTTTATTAATTTTCAAAAGTTATGAAGACAATACAAATAATAAAGATGATTATACACTTTATTCAAAACATTTGTACACTTCTTTTACATTCAATTCTTGTTGTCTAAGAGTCTCTTTAGTGATGTTGTACAAGTTAGTGCTTTTTACGGGCCATTCTTTGGCAGATATGTTCATGTCTCTCGGATGAATTTTAGATAATTGATAAATTCTTACATCTTTAGCAATATAACAATACCTTAACTTTAAAACAATTAACTAAATAAAAATAAACAATAAAGGTAACAATATTAATGCCGAAGTCATTGCAATGGTTCATCTAGGGCAGAGGAAAATTAACCATCATGAAAGTCACGCCAGGACAGATTGTGTATAAGATTACCCATTACCCAAAAAAACATGTCTCTATAATGATCTAATTTTCCAAATTTCCAAAAATAAAATCTTTCCATAATAATAGTGGCTTCGACTAAGGACCGCCATTCTTTCATAGTGGGTATTTTTGATGATTTCCAATTCCTTGGAATTAACTGTTTTGCTGCATTACACAGATTAGCGTGTAAGAGTGCTATTTCTGGGGTAAGTTTTATCTGAATATTCAAGATTGATTGAATATCAGAGAATATCTGTGTCCAAAATGTTTTTATTTTCCCACAATCCCACCATATGTGCAACATGTCTCCCCTGAGTCCACATCCTCTCCACCCTCTATCGTTAGTACCATCTTGTCATCACTTTTATGTTAGTTTCTAGGGCCCTAGCTGAGTGTACCAATTTAGTTAGAGATCTGAATCTAGTTATCCAAGTTTTTTTTTGTACCAATTTTTCCTAGTTCTTTTTCCCAACCTCCAACATAGACCGGTGGGGATGGTGTTTGACATTTTAAAATCAGTTTATAAAGAACTGAGATACATTTTTTAGTTGGCTCATTTTTTGTACATATGTTCTCAAAGACTGTTTGTGTCATAATGAGGTCTTTTTTTAAAATTATGTGTATATATATATATATATATATATATATATTGTCTTGTTCTGTCTCAGGATATCATGTGAGAGCCTCATTGTCTGGAACAGTTGCTTTAAAGGAAGATTAGTAGAAGCCATACTGATTGAAAATGAAAACAAATTTATTTAAACAACAGAATACTTTGTTTAAGCAAATACTTGCAGAATATTTAAATATGCTACTCAGGTATGTTAAGACCACATACAGCAGGAGTGAAAATAAACAAACAAAGTAAGCAGAGATGCAGATTCAAAAAGGAAAGTCTTTCTCCTACTAATTGCTGAGTGCAGGATTTGCACAAGGCAGGATACAAACTTGCAAACTGGTAACAGGTTTAAAGGTAAAGTCTCTCTCCTTGTAATTGCTGAGTGCAGGAATTGCACAATGCAGGAAACAACTTGCAAACTGGTAACAGGTTTAAAGGTAAAGTCTCTCCTTGTAATTGCTGAGTGCAGGAATTGCACAATGCAGGAAACAACTTGCAAACTGGTAACAGGTTTAAAGGTAAAGTCTCTCTCCTTGTAATTGCTGAAGGCAGGAAACAAACTTGCAAACTGGTAACAGGTTTAAAGGTAAAGGCTTTGCCCTGGTAATACCTTGTAAACAGGTGCAAAGGAAATCTTTCTCCTGGCAATGGCCAAGTGCAGGAATTGCATAAAGCAGGAAACAAACTTGTAGATTGGTAACAGGTTTAAAGGTAAAGGCTTTCTCCTGGTAATACCTTGTAAACAGGTGCAAAGGTGAAGTCTTTCTCCTGGCAATAGCTGAGTGCAGGAATTTGCATAAAGCAGGAAACAAACTTGTAGATTGGTAACAGGTTTAAAGGTAAAGGCTTTCTCCTGGTAATACCTTGTAAACAGGTGCAAAGGTGAAGTCTTTCTCCTGGCAATAGCTGAGTGCAGGAATTTGCATAAAGCAGGAAACAAACTTGAAGATTGGTAACAGGTTTAAAGGTAAAGGCTTTCTCCTGGTAATACCTTGTAAACAGATGCAAAGGAAATCTTTCTCCAAAGAAGTACAGGAAACAGGTTCTGACTTGACAAAACAGATCCAATGTGAAGACACCAATGCAGACTAAAAGCCATCCTTAAATAGGGAGGTTTTGCACAGGGTTGGTTCTGATTAATTCCAGAATTGAGAACACCTGTGTGTTGCACAGGTGTAATAACAAGTAAGGCAAATAGTTATTTATCAGATCTTTTAAGATCCATGCTATCGCTAGAACTGGCTGTGGCTCAACATGTAAGCAAACAGAAATAGCAACCACAGAGCCACAGGTTCAAATCCCCACACAGCCCTTCTTAGCAGAATGCCTCCCAGACCTTTTCTTTTTCTTTTTCGTCTGGAGGCTTGGTTCATGACAGATGCCCCCTCCAAAGAGCGCACTCTGGGCGCTCAAAGCCTGTTCAAACATCTGAAGGTGGGATTTACGAACAAGTGTTCCATTTGAAGCCCTAATACAATCAGATGGAATGGATTCTTTGCTTGGAACAGCTGCCTGAGATTGGGGACCCTTAGAAGATATCCCTGTAGGCATAACAAGAGCTGAAAAACCAAGACAGTTTTGATTTAGAGGTTCCTGATTATACCCAGCAGCTTGCAATGGACTGGCTGATGGGCAGGGTACCTCCGGGTAGGAAAAGACCTCTCCTTCAGAGTCAAGGAATTTGTTATCTGGGTCATATCTGCCTGATGGGTAGAGTACCTCCGGGTAAGGTATGACCTCTCCTTCAGAGTCCAGGAATTCATTTTCTGTGTCATTTATATCCAATTCAACCATCTCATTCAATTCTTTCTCAGTCAATGAGTAGCTGGGTGAAGGTGGTGCAGGGAGGTGTGGAACTTTAGATTTGTCAGGGTCTGATTCAGCTGGAAGATTTGTCACTTTTATGTCTGATGAGTGACTTTTGTTAGATGGATCTCCAACCAAGGCAGAAACAAGGTAATGTGCAGGATTTCCAGGAGGTGTTTTTGCAGAGTTCCCCAATGTGGTAGATGCAGAAACAGAGGCAGTGGCATGGGTAGTGGATGTTGTTGAAGTTGTACTGCCAACAACCATCTGTTTCAAATCAGGTACCATTTCTTGAAGCGTGTTAGAAACGGTTGCTTGTAGAATAGATGTATTCTCAGTAGCTGGATCCTCTCCAGGGGTATCTATAAGTTTGCTAGTGGAAGAATAATTTGTTCCCTTAACATCAGAGTCCATTTTAAACTTGGCTGTATCTCGACTTGATCCTCTAGGGGGTCTTACTGGACACCCTGTGATGCGGTGACCAGTTCCCCCACAATAGAAACAGAGGTTAAGCTGTCTTCGCCGAGTCTTTTCCTCTTCTGTTAAGGGTTCTTTAAAACCTTTCCTTGTTTGGGAGGTAACTTCAGACAAGGTTTTGGTTGGGAGAGATAACATTTCCACCAGCTCCATGAAGTTAATCAGTATGTCCTTAATAAACTTTAACACTGATTCCAATACAGCAATAATCCCAGAGGGCTCTCTTTTAAGGTCTTCACATTCTGTCATGTTCTGTCTCAGGATATCATGTGAGAGCCTCATTGTCTGGAACAGTTGCTTTAAAGGAAGATTAGTAGAAGCCATACTGATTGAAAATGAAAACAAATTTATTTAAACAACAGAATACTTTGTTTAAGCAAATACTTGCAGAATATTTAAATATGCTACTCAGGTATGTTAAGACCACATACAGCAGGAGTGAAAATAAACAAACAAAGTAAGCAGAGATGCAGATTCAAAAAGGAAAGTCTTTCTCCTACTAATTGCTGAGTGCAGGATTTGCACAAGGCAGGATACAAACTTGCAAACTGGTAACAGGTTTAAAGGTAAAGTCTCTCTCCTTGTAATTGCTGAGTGCAGGAATTGCACAATGCAGGAAACAACTTGCAAACTGGTAACAGGTTTAAAGGTAAAGTCTCTCCTTGTAATTGCTGAGTGCAGGAATTGCACAATGCAGGAAACAACTTGCAAACTGGTAACAGGTTTAAAGGTAAAGTCTCTCTCCTTGTAATTGCTGAAGGCAGGAAACAAACTTGCAAACTGGTAACAGGTTTAAAGGTAAAGGCTTTGCCCTGGTAATACCTTGTAAACAGGTGCAAAGGAAATCTTTCTCCTGGCAATGGCCAAGTGCAGGAATTGCATAAAGCAGGAAACAAACTTGTAGATTGGTAACAGGTTTAAAGGTAAAGGCTTTCTCCTGGTAATACCTTGTAAACAGGTGCAAAGGTGAAGTCTTTCTCCTGGCAATAGCTGAGTGCAGGAATTTGCATAAAGCAGGAAACAAACTTGTAGATTGGTAACAGGTTTAAAGGTAAAGGCTTTCTCCTGGTAATACCTTGTAAACAGGTGCAAAGGTGAAGTCTTTCTCCTGGCAATAGCTGAGTGCAGGAATTTGCATAAAGCAGGAAACAAACTTGAAGATTGGTAACAGGTTTAAAGGTAAAGGCTTTCTCCTGGTAATACCTTGTAAACAGATGCAAAGGAAATCTTTCTCCAAAGAAGTACAGGAAACAGGTTCTGACTTGACAAAACAGATCCAATGTGAAGACACCAATGCAGACTAAAAGCCATCCTTAAATAGGGAGGTTTTGCACAGGGTTGGTTCTGATTAATTCCAGAATTGAGAACACCTGTGTGTTGCACAGGTGTAATAACAAGTAAGGCAAATAGTTATTTATCAGATCTTTTAAGATCCATGCTATCGCTAGAACTGGCTGTGGCTCAACATGTAAGCAAACAGAAATAGCAACCACAGAGCCACAGGTTCAAATCCCCACACAGCCCTTCTTAGCAGAATGCCTCCCAGACCTTTTCTTTTTCTTTTTCGTCTGGAGGCTTGGTTCATGACATATATATATATATAATGTTATACCTGATGGCATTGGATACAGGGTTGTAGATAACTATTACAAACTAGATCTTGTTGATCCTTATGTAGAAGTTTCCCGTCGCAAATTATTTGGTATATAGGGATTGTTTGTTTGAAATTGGTTATGCTTGCTGAGTAAAACTTTTTACCAGCTGGAAATTCATTATTGTTAAATAATGGAAAGAGAGGAGAGTATTTATTTGTTATGGAAGAGTATTTGTTGCGTAATTTAGTTCATTCTGACCAAGTTGTATTGATAACGGAGGAGGGATTGGAGAGTATCTGCTTGGTGTATGGTTCTGGATTCCAGATTACTAACCCTAAGTGTCGTATACAAGAGAGATGTGTTTCTAATTGTACCCATCTTTTACCTGACTCTTCATTATATTTGGACCATTCCACTATTCTCTGCAAAGAGATAGCCTGTTTGAAAGCCAACAGATTAGGAATTCCCAAACCTCCTTCGTCCGTAATTTGAGTTAGTGTCTGTTTTGACAGCCTAGGAGGCGTACGTCTCCAAATATAATAGTTTTTTAACTGCTGAAAGATATAATTTCCCTAGTTACATTTTGAATTGGAAGTGTTTGAAAAATATATAGAGCTTTGGGTAATAGCATAATTTTAACTGCGTGTATCCTACCCAGCCATGTAAGGGTTTTTGATAACCAAGTGTGTACTAAGTGGCGGAATTCTTCTAATAATTTTCCATAATTATATTTACGCAAAATCATTGGGTCTGGGGATATATGTAGGCCAAGGTATTTCAGCGCGTTTTTTTGTATTTTAAAAAGGCTTTTTTGTAATAAGATAGCTAGTTCTGTAGAAGGGATATTAATTTGCATTATTTCAGAGTTAGAGATATTTACTAAGAAATTGGATACTAGTCCATATGTTGTAAGTTTGTCATAAACTGCAGGAAGGGATTCAAGTGGGTTTGTGAGAGTTAGTAGGATATCATTGGCAAATATTGCCAATTTGTATATCTGATATTTAATTTCTATTTCTTGAATTTTAAGATTTAGTCTGAGTCTGATAGCAAGGGGTTCTAGTGCTAATATAAATAGAAGTGGCGAGAGGGGGCATCCCTGGTGAGAACCATTTCTAGTTTCAAAAGAGTCTGAAAGATATCCATTAACCTTTATACACGCCAAGGGATTATTGTATGAAGCAAAGATTTTATGAATAAATGTGTAAGGGAATCCAAAATGTGTTAGGGTAGAAAGCCGAAAGGTCCAATCTAGGCGATCAAACTCTTTCTCTGCGTCTGTAGATAGATATATTGCTAGGGTTTTATTCACTATGAATGTGTCTAAAAGATCTAAAACCTTAATGGTGTTGTCTTTTGCTTCCCTTTGTGGGACGAATCCCACCTGACCGTGATGTATAATAAGTGGTAATATCGGGTTTAATCTATTTGCAATAATTTTGACGTATACTTTCAGGTCGACATTAAGAAGGAATATTGGTCTAAAATTGGCTGGTGTATCTGGGTGCTTACCTTGTTTGGGCAGTACTGACACATGCGCCTGAAGCATGGTGTCTGGGAATTTAATTTGTTCTGGAATTTGGTTAAATAGATGAGTGAGATGTGGGACCAGAAGGTTAGTGAAGGATTCATAGTATAAACAAGAGAAACCATCAGGTCCTGGTGCTTTCTTATATTTTAGATTTGCTATAACTTCACTTACTTCATTTTCTTGAATTGGTATATCTAGGTATCTTTAAGATCTAAAGGAATGTTAGGAACTGGAATATTACGCAGATAGTCTGCACAAATCTGTTTATGTGTTTCCTATTGTCTGCCTGGTGTCAGGTTATATAATCTGTGGTAGATTTTTTTTTTTTTTTTAATTCTTCTTTATTGATAGGGAAAAGAAAAACAATCACATGACGTTTCTGTAATGCAAACATATACGGTACGCAGATCGTGGGATTTTACAATTCTACATATAATTGAGAAAATAAGATACTATACAACGATGTATGCTATTGCACATTGGAAGATAAAGAAGTCATTGGTTATAAAAGTTGAGGGGTATAGGCAGAGACAATGCAATAAACAATGTAAGATTACTAGTGACCGTCTCCCTCCCTTTTTTGCTGTTTTCATAAAAACTTAACCACAACTAGTGTCTAACTTAACCTAACTTAACCTCACTTAACAAAAAAAAAAAAAAAAGTGGGGGGGAAAAGGAGGAGAGAAGGAAGGAGGGAAGGGGGAGGAACTGGAGGAGGGACCGGCTCTACTCATCAAGACACTGGCATCCCAACACCGAATGACCTAAGAGGTATCACAATATACTAGAACAACTTCTCCTCCTGGAAAGCAATTTCCGATTGGCCCATAGGAGGCTCTGAGAGCCCCTGCCACTCATCCCTCAGACCCAACAACAGCATTGTCTCTAGTTGTGCAAAGGGTTGGAGGATCCGTCGCTGCAAGGCTGGTTGCAGGGTTGTTATAAAAGGTTTTCATTTTTTAAGAAAGGGGTGTAGTCTAAGTTTGGTGTTGAGCTTGACGTCATGTTGTTCTATGAAAAGTTGTTTTATTAAACAGAGTTTAAATTGAGCTATCGTAGGGGGCTGTCTAGATATCCACCTATCCAGAATACAACTTCTTGCCAACAGTGTGCATAAGGTAAGTAATTTATGAAGTTGCTTGTGCCTAGCTTCCCACTCAAACACAAATATATTATTTAGCTCTATTTCAATCTCTATCTTAAATGTGACCCTCAACCAATATTGGAATTGTCCCCAGAACCATCTAACCTGCGGGCAGAGGAAAAAATAATGCTGAAGCGATGGAGACTCACCACTACATTTAACACACCTGTCTGGGTGCACAATCTTCCATTTCGATAACCTGTGGGGAGTGATGTAATCTCTATGCAGAATTCTGAGCTGAGCCTCCCTAAGTGACACTGATAAAGTTGCCGATCTGGTGGCCTCTATACTATTCGTCAAGTTTTGTATCGTCAAAGCCGGTGAAATGTCCCCGTGTAGTTTAACTAGGGTCTGGGTTTGTATAATGGTTTCTTTCCACTTTAATAATTGCTTATAGAAGTCAGACATTGAGAAGCAGCCCAGCTGAAACATCGTCTGGGAGACAGCAAAGGGGGATTTCTTCCAGAACCCAGGGTCAGACTGTAAAAGGCTCGAAACATAGTGTCGCACCTGTAAATATGCGTAAAAATGCTTGTTAGGAATATGAAACTTCGCTTTAAGCTCCTGGAAAGATCTAACAGTATGCAACAGTGGGTCAATTATATCACCCACTGTGCCAAGGCCCAGCATTTTCCAGACACGGAACGGTTCGTGTTCATTCCCCGCTGGGAATTCAGGGTTGCCCACGAGGGGTATGAACTTAGGGGGGTGGTGACTGAGTCCCATATATTTATTAATTAGTTGCCACACTCTCAGGGGGTCTCTGTATAGGATGCTATTTGCCACTGACTGTGGGATGTCCCTCAGTGTGGCATAAGGGTGATATGCTAATGCAAGAGGATCTAGAGTTGCCTCTTCCAGTGGAGCAATGCAAAAATGAAAGGTGCCCATTTGCCAGTCTGTTACTAGCCTGGCCAGGGTCGCCCAGTTATATAACTTCAGACTTGGAAAGCCCAGGCCCCCACTGAGGAAGGGGAGTTGTAGTTTTTCCAAAGCTATGCAAGGTTTTTTACCTCTCCAAACGAAGGTGGACATAGCTCGGTTTAAAATGGTTAAGTCGTTTTTAGTCATAAGAAAAGGTAACATGAGTAGAGGATACATTATCTTTGGTAGCAGGGTCATCTTGACCAATCTGACCCGGCCTGACAATCCCAGTGGGAGGTTGATCCAGCTATGGAGTTGAGCGGCAATGCTACTACACTTTTCAGAGATATTCAGCATGTACATTTTATGAGGATCTCTATGCAACTTGATACCAAGGTATGTCAGTGCATTTGGCACCTCAACAAACGGGAAGACATGTCGAGAGTTAGGGTGCTTGTTAAGCCACAAGATCTCCGACTTGGATGTGTTAATCCTATAGCCCGAGAAGTCTCCAAACTCGGAAATAATAGTCAGAATATGTGGTATGTGTCTTGAGAGTGAGTCCACAAATAGTAACATGTCATCTGCGTACAGGGCCATGTGCACTGGGTGACCCCTCAACACAATACCTGGAAAAGACTGTCTCAACTTTATTGCCAGTGGTTACAAAGCCAAGTTGAATAGAAGGGGCGAAAGGGGGCACCCCTGTCTAGTACCCCGTTGTCCGATGAAAATAGTCCGTTGACCAGGATGCGCACCACCAGTGAGCTGTACATTTTGCGAATAATATCTAGGAAAGGGCCCCCAAAGTTGAACCGCTGCATTGTGTCTATCAAGTGGGGCCATTCCACGCGGTCGAAGGCCTTCTCTGTGTCAAGAGACAGCAGGAAGGCCTCTGCAGCACCGGTCCCCCTCCCCTCTTTGCCCAGAGACCAATAATGGTCAATCACATGAAGCACTTTACGGAGGTTTACTACAGAGGAATGCTTAAACACAAAGACCGTCTGGTCCGGATGTATTAACCGAGGAAGAACGGTCTTTAATCTGTTGGCCATAATTTTCATAAAGAGTTTGTAATCTGTGTTAAGCAAGGATATGGGTCTAAATGAATCTGCAAGAGAATGGTCCTTACCAGGCTTAAGAATTAGGGTAATGTGCGCGGAGGTAAAATCCTGTGAGGGAATTGTCTCCTCCTGAAAATAAGTGTTGAAAAGATTAGTCAATGTGTTGGCAATTTGCGGTAGAAGGAGTCTGTAAAACTCGACAGGGAGACCATCCAGTCCCGGTGCCTTCCCCACTGGGATAGACTTCAGAGTAAACATGACTTCCTCGCTCGTAATGGGTGCATTCAAAGCGTCCACTTGCTCTTGCGCCAGTTGGGGCAAGCTGAGGGATTGCCAGAAGTGCGCCTGAGAATCAGGGCTAGAGGGGTCTTGACGGGTATAGAGTTGCGTAAAATATTGTGCAAAGCACTGCGCGATCTCCTCAGGGGAAGTATACGTACGCCCCTGAAAATTGAGTGCTGCAATATTAGCTTTTGCTGACCGTGGTTTAGTTAATGCGGCAAGCATTTTACCTGGTCTATTACCAAATCTGAAGTATTTACCAGCCGTTTTCAGTAAGCCCGACGCAGCCTGATGCTTCATAAATGCCTCAAGTTCCGCCTTAACAGCCACATATGTCTCATATGTATCGGCCGACCTAAGGAGGCAGTGATCTTGATAGGCTTGGGATAGTTGTTGTTTGAGCCTCATGTACCTATATTGCGTTCTAAATTTGATCTTAGAAATGTATGAAATTATGGAACCCGATTATACCGACTTTGCTGTCTCCCAGAAGAGCTGAGCATTATCTATATGTGCCGCATTATCAGTGTAGTAATCCGTCCAGCTCTGATTTAGGAATTTTACAAAAGCCTCTGAAGAGGCCAAGTAGGTTGGGAATCTGAGAGTGTTTCTATTAGATCTAGGGTCACATGTGTCCAGGAGCAATTCCACAGGTGCATGGTCTGACAAAACTATGTCATGTATGTTACAGCTGTGAACCTGGGTGACCAGGGAGTTAGAGACCATAAATAAATCTATCCTAGACAAGGTATGCTTGGCCTTGGCCAGGCATGTGTAATCTCTACCTTCTGGGTGATGTAGTCTCCAAATGTCGCAAGTGTCAAGGTATGCATCAAACATGCCAAAAATCTTAGATTCGTACCTAGCCTTATAATTTTTTTTGGGGTCGCCCACCAAATGGGTGTCTAGCCATATTCTGTCCAATACGTGTGATGGGGAAATATTAAAGTCTCCACCTATGATCAGTCTTAAACCCATGTAAGGAGTCAGTTTTTGTATCATGTCCCTACAGAAAGGCATTGATCTATGATTAGGAGCGTAGATATTGCAAAACACATAACTAACATCATTGATGCTTGCCTGTATAATCATGAATCTACCTTCACTATCTGAATATGTATGTTTAACAGTGACCGCTAGCCGTTTACCAAACAGGACTGCCAAACCTCCGCTGGCACTAGTGTGTGAGTTGTAAATAACCTTACCCACCCAGTCCCTCTGTAGTTTGGAGTGTTCCACGTCTGTTAGGTGTGTTTCCTGCAACAGGGCCATATCCGCTCCCAGTCTCCTAAGATGCGTGAGGACTGCCCGTCTCTTAATGGGGGAATTAATTCCCCCCACATTCCAAGTTATAATTTTAATGGGCATATAAAACTAATTTGTGAGAAATTGAAGGCAGAGCCCGCGGGGCAGGGGAGAGGGGAGGTAGGGGAGAACAGGAAGGGAGAGAAAAAAAAAAAAAAAACCTACACTACTTGCTGCATACAACAGTACAACTAAAAGTGTCAAAGCCAATTGGAATAAAGCTTCAAGATAAAACCAAACAAGCATTTGAAAGGCAGTAATTGTACTGTTATTAGAAGTCACATTCAAATTACACCTGTAAAGAAAAAACACATTTAAATCTCTATGACCCCACCCTACCTCCCCACTACAACATAACCATAAATACACCCCAAAGAACATTACACTTAAACAAAATAAATTGAGCTTGATTACCAATCTTGCTGCATATAACAGTGTAATTAATAGGGTTGAAGCCAATTGGAATAAAGCTTCAGGATAAAAACTAACAAGCATTTGAAAGTCAGTAATTGTACTGTTTGTAGAAGTCACAGTCCATTTACACCTGTAAAGAAAATACATATTTAAATCCCCATGCCCCCCCCCCCCCCACACAACAACATAACCATAAATACACTCCAAAGAACATTACACTTAAACAAAACAAATTGGGCTTGGTCATTAATCCTCTTCGGAAAACAGTAAGCGGATCCGTGCCTGAGACATAGTCCCAGACTGACCTGGAAGAAAAGGCATACAAACTCCCCCTTCCCCCCTCCCCCCCCACCACAACAGGACCAGCAGACAGTGTTGTAAGCATTCATACCATCCAACAAAATAAAGGTTATAGTATTACAAATTGCTAGGTGGATGAAAAAAAGAGAAACACACAGACAAACCAAGGCCCAGAGGCCTACGAACATTACCATATCTCTGAATCCTTTGCTCCCACCTTGTCGGGTAGGCTGTACCAGGATCCAGTCCTCGGCCATTTTCATGGCCAAAACAAGAACAGTTGACATCTCCATTTATGTAGCATAGTTCAGGGAGATAGTCCTGGAATTTCCAGAACAAATTTACGGCTAATCAGGTAGGAGGTTGATGGTTCTCAGTTGCCAGGTAGCTACGCAGGGCCATGGGGGAGTGAAAATACTTTTGGACCGTTCCAGCTCCCCACAATCTCTCCTCACTCTGGGAGGGCTAATCTTAGCTCCCGCCAGCAAAAGGATTTTTGTGAAGGGCTTTGCCATCTGCCCTTTCCACCGGACGCAGCAAACGGCAGAGCCGTAGCATATAGCAGCAGTGTGATGCAGCAGTTTGGAGCTGCGGTCACAAATAGATCTCGTCTGAGCCGGCTCTATTGGGGACTTTTAATTTGGGTATCCTATCCCTGGAACATAAGAGAGTGAGCTATCGCACAGCAAGGCTGCAAGGAGCAGAGGCGGAGGCACGTTATAGTGGGCCCTAGCTATCCCTTACATGACCACATCACTCCTGCTGTACAACGACTGCTGAGAGGGGTAAGCTGACATTTGCATACTACACTGTGTGACAAGCTTTGAGTAAACAACACATAGGTGGGGGAGGCCATAAGTGGGGCCCTGGAGGAAACAAAATAAATGCAGTGAGATTATGATTCACAGTCAGGATCATTCCAGAGAAATTTACCAGCTGGAAATGAGTGCCATTACTGGAGATTACATACTCACATAGGGAGGCACCGAACCGCACCGTACCTTGGCCAATTTCCCTGCAGATAGTACCATATGAGGTGCCTCCCAAGGAGATAAAATTGCCTGATAGGTTGAACAATGGTGTACCTGGAGGAATAAAAGTAGACAAATCAAAGGCAATCAAATCAACATTAATACCCATGAGAGGAATACTCCTCTTATAATGAGTAGGAATGTGAGCACAAATATAGCAGTTGCCCTCAGTGTGATTGGCTATAGTTTGGAGTAGGACAACATATCAGTTTAGTCCCTATTCACCTAAGGGACCGTTCTCTGAGGACAATTGGGAATTAGGTAAATTATCATTATGGGGAAAAGAATAATGGGGTAAAAAGGGTTGTGGCAAAGGTAGTTATATGAGAACACCAAGCAAGGAGGGGTAACTTTTGTTTCTCAGCTACCGACTTTATAATTTTCAAACCACATTCAGTAGTGGGGCTATGCAAATAGACTGGATAACAAAACCCTTAGGACTTTTATTGCGAACTTTGAGTATAATTACTTTTTGGGCAGCTAGTAGTGGGAGGGAAAACTGCCACAGATACAAGGTTACCAGAACAGGAGTATTTAGTAAAAGGGTTAGAAGAAACACACTGACCAGGAGACACATATTGGGAAAAAGAGTAAGAAAGCATGGTCAAAAGTGTGACACAAAACAAAGGAGACATATTGAGGAATGTTACTCAAGATATCAACAGAGGAGGGAGACAATGAAAATAAGAGTAAGGAAGACAAATCTTTCAGTTTCACTCATTCAGATAGTGGGATTTTACTATTTCTGGTTAGTGTGAGTTTCAAACCAGGAAGGGTCTGAATTAATCACTCGTCGTCAGGGGTCTTGGTTACCCCTTCTTCAGAGGCCTTGGTTGCCCCAGCTTCTTCTTTCTTTGCTCCATTGAAGGCTGCTTCTTTGTCTGGGCTGTATCTTTTACACCTGGAGTAGGGGATCCAAGAGTCGACCTCAGCAACTATGATAGCTGTTGGAGTAGTCAGCAAAAACAGGAAGGGACCTTTCCAGAGAGGCTGCAGTGGCTTCTTTTGATAAGTCTTGACCAAAATGGAGTCACCTGACTGGAAGGGGTGTGCAGTCACATCCAATGGCAAGGGCTGAGAGAGAGAGGCATGTCTGTGGAGAGAATGTAATTGCTTTTGCAGTTGCAAAAGATAGGCAGTTAATTGTACATCACCCACCACTATACAAAGGAGGTGGCCTACCATAAAATAGTTCATATGGTGAGAGCTTGAGAGTCCCCCTATGGTTTGTGCGAGTCCCAAACAGTGCTAGGGGCAAAGCATCTACCCATTTAAGGCTTGCTTGAGAACAAATTTTAGCAATAGTCTGTTTTAGGGTCTGGTTCTTTCTTTCCACTTGGCCTGAGCTTTCTGGATGCCATGGGGTATGGCGATGCCAAGTAAAGCCTAAGGCTAATGTCAGTTGGTGAATAATATTACTTGTGAAATGTGTTCCTCTGTTAGATTCAATTACTCTGGGGAGGCCAAACCTGGGTATGAGTTCTTTTAGCATTCACTTGGCAACTTCTTGGGCTTTCACAGTTTTAGTAGGAAAGGCCTCGACCCATCCAGTAAGTTGGTCTACTATCACAAGGGAGGTATATCAGAAAAGTCAATTTGTAAACGTTCAAAAGGTTGAAATGCCTATGGGCGTCCGCCTGGTGGGCCTTTAGGTTCCTCCCCTTGGATTGAATTGAGCAAGTCTCAATACAATTCAATACAACTCATTTTGCAGCTTGATGGGGGGCAAACCACTGTCTGTTAAGGGTTTCAGCAAGTTGTGTGGTACCTCAGTGTGTTTGGTTATGCAGAAAGGATAGCATAAGAGAGAGGTGTGGTTGAGGTAGAGCAGGGCATCCATCTGGAGTGGACCAGATACCAAAAGAGTCACAGGTAAGACCAAGAATAGTCCAGAGGTGAAAAGTTTGTTCAGGAAGAGAAGTGTAAAGAGAAGACAATGTAGTGTCAAGAGGGTGAGGTTTGTGAGTGGGGGTGAGAGAAGGATAAATGGCAGAGAAGCTGCATGCTAAGCAATTTGATCAGAATAATTATTACAAAGTGAAATGGGTTCCTGTGAGTGGGTGTGTGCTTTGCAATGCATGACAGAGATGGAAGTGGGTAAATGGATTGAGTCAAGGAGTGCAGAAACTTGTGGTGCATTGGCAATTTGGGTACCAGCAGAAGTTAGAAAACCCCTTAATTTCCATAATTGGCCAGTGGCGTGTACAATCCCTAAAGCATATTTACTATCAGTGTAAATGTTTACTGACCTGTCCTTTGAGAGCTGACAAGCAAATGTGAGTGCATGTAGCTCAGCCGCTTGGGCACTGTAGTGAGATGGGAGGGGCTTGGCCTCTATAACAGAATATGTCATGAGTACAGCATAGCTGGACTGACGAGAACCGTTCACCATCCTCGAACTTCCATCACAGAACAGTGTCCAATCCAGTTTAGGTAGAGGCACATCAGAGAGGTCATCCCTTGGTTTGGAGGAAAGAGAGATACAGATAAACAGTGATGGTGTGGGGTACCATCATCAGGTAGAGGTAACAAAGTTGCTGGGTTGAGAGAGGTACAGTGGATGATAGTGATATTAGACGGTACAAGAAGCAATGTCTCATACCTAGTGAGACGTTGATTTAAAAAATGTTGTGTATTTTTCTGATTGAGTAAGAGGTGTACTGCGTGTGGCACATAAATGTGTAAAGAATGTCCCTGTACAAGCTCCATTCCTCTATTTTGACATTTGAAATAGCTGATTTAGCCTGTGGTATACCCACCTATTGTAAAAGTTTTATACTGGAGTCTCATCTATCAATCAGCCTAAGTAAACAAGCCAGCATAAGAAACCACACTCACAGTGGGGTGCAGGATAGTTAAAGGGACATTTTACCCAAATTAGGAATATTTTGAATTGAAACTGCTGACATAGTTAATTATACTAGTGCTGAGCATACAATAAACTTCATTTTCTTTCTCTTTTTGGTTTCCCTGCCTTCTGTGCATAGCACTTGCTCCACCCCCTGACTCCGTGTTTAGCAGTTTTTGTTTTTTTTAAGAGCTTGAATACATTCAGGTCAGTGATATCTCTCAGTTTGCAACTTATTTGAAGAGAAAAAGAAAAAGTTTGCAACATGCAATTCCACTCCTGTATTAGAACAGACTTTTACACAGAACTGTATGTATTCAACTCAGAAGTCAAATCCACATTGGCATGAAGCCTCAATCAGCTGGAAAGCAAATGAAACTCTTTTTTTTTCCACTGCTAGTCTCACATATTGCAGCACACAGACAAAAAAAAAATATAAAAAAATCATCCAGGTCTTATGCAAATATTATGCTCCCAGAGACAGTTAAATGTAAAGTGTGGGGAGTGATTTTTTAATTTATTTTGTTAGCTGCTGATTGTGTGTGCACATTGGAGGTTTACTGTCTTTAGCATATCATTTATAAAGTACTTTGATTGACCATGGGGCAGGGTAATAGAGCATTGTAGCACTGCCCTTTTATCAGGGGATTCCAGGGACATTTAGCTGAACTGCAACAAAGAAGATAAAAAATGTAAAAACAATATATATATATTTTACAAACTACTACATTTTATGTATTATCTCCTTTACTTGTTAATCCAGTGTTATTGCTGCTCATGAACTCCTTTCCCATGAGTGAACTGGCCCTTTAAGTAATAAAATGACAATTTTCCATTGCTCTGTGCTTAGGCACTGAGCTCCAGTTTTACAGACAAATATAAGATAACAAACACAATGAGATATGCTTATTATCTGAAATTCAACCCATTGCAATAACTGTGTTTTAAAAACACAAAACCAGCTACTTCATATTTACAAATAAACTTGCAAATGCAATTTCTCCTACATTTTATACTATGCAGCTTGTATAGCAAGTCATTGAAAATACATTAAAGGGACAGTCTACACCAGAATTGTTATTGTTTTAAAAGATAGATAATCCCTTTCTTACCCATTCCCCAGTTTTGCATAACCAACACAGTTATAATAATATACTTTTAACATCTGTGATTATCTTGTATCTAAGCCTCTGCAAACTGCCCCTTTTTCAGTTCTTTTGACAGACTTGCAGTCTAGCCAATCAGTGCCTGCTCCCAGATTACTTCACGTGCACGAGCACAGTGTTATCTATATGAAATATGTGAACTAACACCCTCTAGTGGTGAAAAACTGTTAAAATTCAATCTGAAAGAGGTGGGCTTCAAGGTCTAAGAAATTAGCATATGAACCTCCTAGGTTAAGCTTTCAACTAAGAATAACAAGAGAACAAAGCAAAATTGGTGATAAAAGTAAATGGGAAAATTGTTTAAAATTACATGCTCTATCTGAATCATGAAAGTTTATTTTGGCCTAGACTGTCCCTTTAATATAAAAACAATTTTACAGTGTACTGTCCCCATAAGGGCTGACCATTTATCATATTACATATTCAATCTTATTGTCTTATTTACCATCAAAACTCCACCTCCCCACTACATCACAACATGCGTATACTTAAATATTTATTGCAAAAGAAACAGACCCAAATACTTACATCTAATGACACACAGTCCATAATACAGCAAAGAAGCAGAACTCCAATGGCAAAGAAGACAAGTTGCTTTTTTTTCCCCACAAACAAATACTTGCAAATACAACATACTTAACCCATTAATCATATACCAGAAAAACTCTCATATTTACTAGAGCGTGACAAAAATCACGCACACCATCGCACTTTCAAAGTCCTTAGTTACTTCACTTGCAAAAAAACCAATATATTTTATATGCCTCAAACAGATGGAAACACATTAAATCTCTTATCAGCCCATACATAAAACAAATATCACTTAAAACTAAAAAAAAAATGCTATTATTGGCACACAAAATTAAAAACATACATATGACTTTAAAACCAAGTTACAGCAATAACAAGCAAATCATTACAGAGTCAAATTTCTTAGCTAAGAATCCCTGATACACACACACAGCAAAAGCCTGCATCAGACATCAAAGCCAGCTTTCTTTTGCAGAGATTGTACACAAAAATTCATATAATCTCACATACCTCAAATATTTCACTCCCAGCATTTATTCTTACGCAATTTTTACATACATCAAACTTTTAGTGACACAGAAAACACATTTTCATTTGGGTTTTGACATCCACAACCCTACTATTCTCAAACAGGTAATAGTAGTCTATCTGGTCAGGGCATATATCAACCAGAAGATTGCGGAGGGCAATTAATTTAGAGAGCTCAAAGGACCCAAATCTCGGCCACCTTAATTCAGGATCAAGTATAAGGTCTATTTTTTTTTTATAACCAAGCAGTACTGAGTTTTCCCTAATTTGCATATACTTTAACAAGGGGAGAGTCTTTGTCTACTTTAGACAGCCGGGATCCCATTATTATATCCCTGTTCCTTAAAGTGAATGTAAATTTTGATGACAAAGTGCCCAGTCTACAAAAATTCAACCAAAAACAGGGGCACTTTAACTCCTCAAAATCCACACCTCACTTTAATCCCTAATCAAGTCCCTGCAGTTTTCAGACGGACATTTCCTTAACGTCGCTGCTTAGCAGGAGAGATTAGCACTATAGTCAAGTCAAGTCCCTGCAGTTACCGGACGGACACTACCTCAATGTCCCTGCTTAGCGTGAGAGATTAGCACTATAGTCTCAAGTCACAATATGTCTTGGATCACTATTTCTGCCTCTGTAAAATCCCTACCACCTGAAACTTTATTTCATAGTGGGCTGGCACCCTAATGGTGTTTAACTGCCAGACAGATGTCCCACTGAATTTAATAGTGATCCAGTATATAAAACAAAAACAGGGTAAAAGACCCACAACATATATTACACGTACATGAACACAAAAGACAAGAAGACACTCACAGACTGGTCCAAGGGGTAGATTGTGTCCATTGTTTGTGGTCTGTTCCTCAGGACGTACTCCCTTATTGCCCCCGGGACTCCCTGGCCAACAAGACAAAACCTCCCACAGGTAAGCTATAGACCTGAATCAGATGGGTGTGCGCAGATGTTGGTTCCCAGCCAGGGAGGCACGGAAGGTCGACCTGAAGCATGTCCCACCAGAGTCGCCAAGTTACTGTCGTGAGTGAGATCGTCTCAGGTGCATTAATAAAGAGGTCCAGACCAGATATTTATCAAACAAGGGCTCACTTCAGGAGAGGTAATCTTTATTACACTGTTGCAACAGTGTCCCAGCACAAAACACAGCAACGCAAGACTAACTCATTTTCATATACATGCATTTTTTTATTTTTTTATTTTTAAAATTCTGTTTTATTGAGGACAAGAGAAAGTGTACAAATAAGTTTACATCTATACATCCAAGACAGCATTATCATGAATGAGTGAACACTTGTACATTAAAATACAAATAAGTACAAAATAAAATAATGCCATACATCAATTTCTCAGGTCCCATTTCTTGGGTTTCAGTTTCTTTCCATTTCTTATGGAGTATCAACATGTATTAACTTTGTAAACTCAAACTTAACTTAACTAAACTCAATCTAATCAACCGTGTGATGTCAAGTCTATTATCATAGAATAAATCAGCTTTGATTCATACTTTGTGGGCTGCAAGAGAGAAAAAAAAAAGAAGAAGAAAAAGCACACAAGGATTTGGAGGGGGGGGTAAGCAGGTGGGAATTGGGGCAGGTAGGCAGGTTCTACTCACTAGATATTAATACTCTCTCTCCCCTCCCCCCCATCTCGTCGCGTCTGGTATAGGAATCCCCATTCTCCCCTCAGAGAGGCTGTCAGCATATATTCAGTGTGTGCAAAAGGAAGTAATAATTGTCTTTGTGAGTCCAGGGTTAGAGTTTCAATGTATTCCCGCCATTTAGTTATAAAGTGTCTAAGTCTTCTGTCGGTGTCCATCTTAGTGTCTAGTTGTTCGATGAGCAGTTGTTTGTGTAAGTTATGTTTAAATTCATTAAAGGCGGGAGCAGCGCTCCCCGTCCAGACCCCAAGAATGACTTTTCTAGCAATTAGAATCATAGTAGTGAGTATCGGGATGTGTCTAGGGTCCCGCTCCCTCCATTCCAGAAAACAAATTTGCTCCACTTCTATCTGGACCCTGATTTTGATGACATTTGTGATCCAGAAGTCTATCCTACCCCAAAACTGCCTAACTCGTGGGCAGGTAAAGAAGTAATGAAGAAAATCTGGGTCACTAATTTTACACCTATTACACTCATTCGCCACCCCATGTTTCAATTTAGCTAATCTTCGTGGGATAATGTAATCCTTATGCAGCATTCTCGTCTGAGATTCTCTCAGAGTCATAGACAGCGTTGCTCTTTTAACATTCTCTATACTCTGTTGAATTAGTTCTGATAGGTCTTCCCTCTCTAGATGTCCCCTCCACTTATTTTCTAACAAAGATAAGTGTTTAGATTCAATATGACTCAACAGTGTTTTGTATTTCCCTGAGATAGAGAAGTTTCTAAGCTTGAATGCGGTCACTGACACGCTGAATGCGTGCAGTTCCCAAAATTGTGGGTCCTCTCTAATTAGCTGGTCAATGTAATGCCTCATCTGAAGGTAGGCATAAAAGTGGGCTCTCGGTAGCCCGTATTGAGTTTGCAGATCTACAAAAGACCTGATGCATTTTCTAGAGAGATCCAGAGCATCTCCCACCGAGCATAGTCCCTTAGTTTCCCAGATAGTAAACGGGGAGGTGTCAATCCCAGGGGGAAACAAGTGTTATTTCGCAGCGGGATTAACCTGGGAGACACACAATGACGACCAATGTGTCCAAGGGCTAATTGCCAAGCCCTCAGTACATCTTTATAAAGAAAGCTATCCTTGGGGATGCTATTAGGCAAGGCATAGGGCAGGAATGAGAGATCAAATCCCCCCAAGGCATGTCCCGTTAGTTCAGGTGTATAAAAGTGCTCTGTTTTTAGTTGCCAATCCAACATGAGGTGACTGAGTGTTGCCCAATTATACAGTTTCAGATCGGGAAGACCCAGTCCACCACATGAGGGGTGTGCATATAGTTTCATGAGAGCTATTCTAGGTCTGCCCCCCCTTCCATAGAAACTTAGATAGGGCCCTTGAGTTTAGCGCCATGTCCTTTCTAGTAATCAGAAAAGGCAGCATCAAGAGGGGATACAGGATCCGTGGCAAGATTACCATTTTTACCAGGTTAATTCGTCCTGTAAGGGAGACCGGTAGGTTCCTCCACCCCTCTAAAGTTTGAGCAATGTCACGACACACCTGCGTGACATTATTATGATATAAAGTTTTCCTGTTGGTGGACAATTGAATGCCCAGATAGGTCAGGGTGGCCTTGGCCTCCTGAAATGGGTAGGAGCAGAACTGTGCCCTGCGTTCCCGAAGCCACAGGATTTCCGACTTTGTTTTGTTTATCCTACAGCACGAAAAGGACCCGAAGGCTTCGATTGTCGACAGGATTTTCGGATGTGCTTTGCCGGGTGCTCCACAAATAGGAACATGTCATCCGCATAGAGTGCTAGATGCAGTCTCTCTTTTCCCAGCGTCATGCCCGGGTAGATTTTATGTAGTTTTACAGCCAGTGGCTCTAAGGCCAGGTTAAAAAGAAGGGGGGATAAAGGGCACCCTTGACAAGTGCCCTTTGTAGAGTGATGCGCGGCGAGAACAAGCCGTTAGCCATGATGAAGATCCATGGAGCAGCATATATGTTGCCAATATAGTGAAGAAACGATCCCGAGAAGCCAAATTGTTGCAATACATCAAACAAATGGCCCCATTCCACCCTGTCGAAGGCCTTCTCCGCATCTAGGGATAGCAGGAAGGCCTCCGGTTTATCTTGCGCTTCCGGGAGTTCTGCTCCAGTCACATAATGTGCTATGGTATGCAATACCCATTGCACGTTAGTCACAGATGTTCTGCGGCACATGAATCCGGTTTGATCCGGATGAATAATGTCAGTCAGAATTACTATTAGTCTGTCGGCCAAGATTTTCATTAGTATCTTGTAGTCCGAGTTGAGTAGGGAGATGGGGCGATAAGATTCAGGGAGACCGGGGTCCTTCCCCGGTTTCGGGATCAGTGACACATGCGCCACAGTAAACGCCTGGGAAGGGGTCACCAACTCTTTATAATACAAGTTATATAATTTAGTTAAGGTGGGTGTGATCTGGGGCATTAGCAACTTGAAGAACTCAACAGGGAGTCCGTCGGGACCCGCCGCCTTCACGTTGGACATAGAGGATATGGTTTTTAGAATTTTCTCAGGGGAGAAAGGTGAGTTGAGGGCCACCACCTGTTCCTCCTTGAGTTGTGGGAGATCAAGGTCCCTCCAGAAAGACGTTATGGTCTCCTGAGAAGGTTTCTTTTGGCTAGCGTACAGGGTGGTATAGTAGTCTGCTAAGGCCTCCACTATAGATTCTGGGGTTTTATGCGTCTTGTTGCGATAGGTGATAGCCGCAATAGGTCTATGAGCAGTCTGCCTGTTTACCAAAGAGGCCAACAGTCTACCAGATCTGTCTCCCTCTCTATAGCACTTAGCATTGGTTCTGAGGAGTTGTGTAACCGCTTGGTGACTCAGAAACACATCCAGTTCGCCCTTGGTAGCAAGGTACCTGTCCCTTGAGGCCTGGCATGGGTTGCCACAGTATGCTTGATAAGATTCCGTTAAGGCTTCTTGCAGCTTTTGCAATTTGGCTTGTGCTTTTCTCCGTAAGGCGGCTACATAAGAAATGATGTTGCCTGTAAGAACCGCTTTTGCCGTATTCCCGAACAATTCTGGATTGTCCTGATGAGCTTGGTTATCTGTATAGAAGTCGTTCCATGCATGTGTTAGATGCTTGGAAAAGTCATCAGAGGCGTAAAGGAAGCTTGGGAATCTAAGTGTCTGCTTATTGGCAATCATAGCTCCAACCGAGAGCACAAGTTCAACTGGCACATGGTCAGAGACCATCACATTGTGAATCTTGGTTCTAGTGACCCTTGGAATTATGCTAGAGGATGTCATAAAGAGATCTATATGCGATAGTGTAGGCGTAGCTCTAGAGATGCAAGTAAAATCTTTACTTTCTGCGTTCCGTAACCTCCAAACATCAACAAGCTGTAGGGAGTTAGAGATTCTAGAGAATATTTTTTTGTTCAAAAGTGCCACTGCACCTTGACCGACACCCCCCCCCCCCCGCCGTACGTTCCGGATCCCGCATTTTATCGCAGATGGGATTTGGTGCGAAATTGAAATTTCCCCCAAGTATGATCTCGAAGCCCGAGAAAGGAATAAGTGCTTGTATGAGTCTTGTCCAGAAGGTAGTGGACTTACAGTTTGGGGCATATATGTTACATATCACCAACACCCTCTGGTTTATTCTGGCTTTAACTACTAGAAATCTTCCCTCTTTGTCTTTAAGTGTGTTTAAGATCTCAACGTTCCCTCTCTTCCCAAACAGAATTGCGATGCCTCTACTCGAATTAGTGTATGAAACATGCTCTATTGAACCCACCCAGTCTCTTTTTAGTTTCTCATGCTCTATCTCGGAAAGGTGAGTCTCCTGCAATAATGCAATGTCAGCTCCCAAACGCCTTAAATGTGTCAGTATAGTACTTCTCTTAGCGGGAGAGTTAATCCCCCCCACATTCCATGCTATAAACCTTACCGCCATCTAAGTGACTTTGTGTGAGCTTGGGTCCCGCCAGTTCCCTGTAGGAGAGGAGCAAAGAGAGGGGGAGATGATGGGAAGAGAGTGAGAAGAAGAGAGGAAAAAAAAAAATTGCACCCACAAATGTTTCGTATACACAGAGCAGTATCCTGGCTATAAACACAACAGTTACTCGCAGTCCTGAAAGAAAATATGATGGGTTACAAAGTATTCTGGAATGGAGTTTGTGTTTTACATCCTCATTGTAATGAACATTTAGACTAATAAACTCTGGATACGCCACATCCAGACATAGAGCCAGTGTTCCATTCCTAAGAAAAAATAATGATACTTTGGCTGCAGTGTTTAAAAAGAATGATATATACAAGTAAATCCTACCAACATAAATAGATACACAATATTTGAACAGTAACATTTGACAGAGCGTGAATCTTTGTCGCTCCCTCAGCTGATGTACAAATTTCTCATCTAGATTGTTAACTGTATTAACGCTACTATCTTTTGAGAGAAGCGCCCCACAATGCAGTAGCCTTGACTCAACCTTATAAGAGCAGCCAGGCAGGAGGCCCGGTGTGCCCACCACAGGTAATGCAAAAGTAAAAAGAATAATATAACAAACAAAACTAACTTTCAATCTAAACTTATCTAAGCAGCACATTAGCATGAACAGAGCCTTTACTTGCAGTCCTGAGAGAAAATCTGCTGGGTCACACAGTGTCCTGGGATGGAGTTTGTGACATACATCAGAATTGTAATGAACATTTAAACTAATAAACTCTGGATACGCCACATCCAAAAATTGAGCCAGAGTTCCACTCCCAAGAGAAAATAATAATAATTTGGCTGCAATATTTAGAAAAAGTGGCATATACAAGTAAATCCTACAAACAAGAACATGTATACCATACGTAAATAGTTCCCTTTGACAGTGAAAAAATCTTTGGTGTTCCCTCGGCTGGTGCAGAGACACCCCACCCAAATTATTAAGTGTATTTGAGCTAATGACTTTTGAATGTTTCACTACATGAAGTGGCAGCTCTGATCCAGCCCCGTGAAAGCAATTGTATAAAAGGCCTATTATGCCAGGAGTAATTAGTGCAAAAGCAAAGAATGTAGTGTAAAAAATAAAACTAACTTTCAAACATAACATATCTATGTAACATATCAGTATAACAGTCATGAACAAAGTCGACCCCACTCAGGGTATGTTTTGGGAAATTACTTATATGTTCCCGCCCCCATCCCTCATCCTGGGTCTGAACGAGATGACCTAGGCGAATCTTCCCCATCCCTATTTCCATTATTACTCAAGTATTCGTTAGCCTCTTGCGGGGAGTCGAAAAACTTAGGGCCAGAAGGGGTAAGCAGCTTCAGTCTAGCAGGGTACAGAAGGTACACTTTTTTTCCCTTCTTATTTAGTTCAGAACATATAGGTGAGAATTCTTTGCGCTTTCTCATTAGCTCAGATGAGTAGTCCTGAAATATTAAAAGTTTGGAACCCTCGAATAGGACAGGGGAGGCTTTTCTATAAGCTCGCAGTATCTCTACCTTAAGCTGGAAATGTAGCAATCTGGTCATAACCTGCCTGGGTTGTGTATTACCTCTGTCTGTTTGCCTTTCTGGGCCTACCCTATGGGCCCATTCCACAGCTGGGGTCAATTTAAGGAGCCTAGGAAGGGTGTCTTCTACAAAACAAATAAGGTCTTTTGGTTTTACACTTTCGGGGATTCCTAGTATGCGCAAATTATTGCGGCATGACCTGTTTTCCAGACCTTCTAGCCTCTGGTGTAAATTTATGTTTTGTTTCAGTAGAGCGTCTAGTTGAGTGTCATGTGCTACAGAGGTATCTTCTAGCCCTGACACCCTATCCTCCATTTCGGTGAACCTAACTGGAAATAGTTTCATTTCCCCAGTTAAATGATCTAGACCTTTTTGGAGATTTTCTATCTTTGGGAGGAAAATGGAGGAAAGCTGTTGGACCACTACATGCGTGTCCATAGAATTTACATTGGACTCCTGCCCAAAAGAAGGTGCATCTTGCAGATGGTCAACAGCTCCCCTGCTCTTGGTTACATTTTTATTTTTGCCAGACATCTTGCTCCCAGAGAGAAATCTATCCATGAACCAACACAGTATAATTTTGCTTTTGCTCAGAGAGAAAGTATTGACAATAAAGAAACACAATAATTACAGCAAAATGGCATACACAAATCTCTTTTCAGCAGATAAAGAGATGCAGTTTCCAGTTCATTTAAAGGCAGTCTTCTGATCAGAAACTAATTTCCCAATATCTCAGCAGTGTTCTAGGCGTTTAGTGTCTCAGGCTGGGAAACAAGGGCAGTAGAATAAAAAGAGAAAAGGAAGGGCCATCTCTGCAAACCTCCTTTGGAAGTGTTCGTTTAGGATTGTAAACTCACTTAAGAGTCAAGCAAAGTGTCCCAGCTAGTCCCCATTCACAGATTAACTATTGATTCTACTCTTAGTGATTTAGAAAGTCCGTATTGGTATTTGTGGTCACAGGGGGCAAAGGCACCAGTAGTGTAGTTAAGGTGCCGCTCTCTCCAATCTGCAGAGCGTTAGGAATTCCCCAACCCCAGCCCCTAAGAAAAGAGTGTCCCTTCACTATGCACAGAGAAGGGCCTGTGTTTAGGTGTGAGTGTTGTACGTTACCCTTTCACCTCTTCCTCAAACCGGAGCCTGGAGGAGAGCCACCCCAGCATGGATCAGGAGCCTTCCGGTGAAACAACTTGCTGCTCAGCCTCAATCAGGTGCTTGCTTCGGCTCCCGGTGTAGGAATTGCAGAAAACGGCTTGAGGTGTGAGTCAAGATGGCGCCCGGGACTTTTTGCGTCACCGGGAAAGGTCTGTTGTGGGCGGGTAAGCTCATTTATGTCCGATGTTGGATTGTAGCGATCCTTCCACTGTGACCCCTGCAAGGCTTCCTCCGGGGGGAATCGCCAGCTCTCTCTCCACTTGTGGGGCTCAGGTCTGTCTCCGGTCCACTTCAAGCCCGCCTGACAAGCTAGCTACACGTGGGGAAGGGGAGCCGGCTCCTATCACTGCCGCACAGACGGGCTCTTGCGCTGGGTATGGAGCTCCGTAATATGCCTTTAGTCTTTTGTCTTCATCCGGATCCCTACCCAGGTACGATCAGCAAGTCAGTCCTTGAGTCTGTGATGCCGCTATTTACAAATGCACTTCATGTGCTAGCGGACTTACGGTGAGGGCAAATGGTGTTAGCCGATGCAACAGTTGCCGGGCACCAAATGTACCAAGGCCAGGGTGCCCCTGGGCTGCAAGGAGGGTATTATAGCACTACAGCCGTTTCAGTAGCTATAAGTATAACACTTATTTTAAGCCTTTAGCTCCGGAGCTCACACTCTAAGCTGCTCTCTCCTCAGCCCGCCCACCGGAAGTTATATACATGCATTTTTATACTATTACAGTAACTTACAAAGCAGAGAGCTAATTCGCTGATAATGATTGGCCAATAAATCTCACGTGATTAGTGGTTGCTAAAAAAAACAGGTTCTCTATATTAGAATTAGTAAGATATGCGTTTTTGGAATTTGGCCAGATACTAATTGGGTTGGAAAAATAATACTAGACAAAGAGGCCTTGATTTTAAGACATTTACGGCTAAATTTAGAGTTCTGCGTTAGCCGTCAAAACCAGCGTTAGAGGCTCCTAACGCTGGTTTTGGGCTAACGCTGGTATTTAGAGTCTTGTAGGTAAGGGTCTAACGCTCACTTTGCAGCCGCGACTTTTCCATACCGCAGATCCCCTACGCCATTTGCGTATCCTATCTTTTCAATGGGATCTTTCTAACGCCGTTATTTAGAGTCTTGGCTGAAGTGAGCGTTAGAAATCTAACGACAAGACTCCAGCTGCAGAAAAAAGTCAGGAGTTAAGAGCTTTCTGGGCTAACGCCGGTTCATAAAGCTCTTAACTACTGTGCTCTAAAGTACACTAACACCCATAAACTACCTATGTACCCCTAAACCGAGGCCCCCCCCCACATCGCCACCACTCTAATAAAAATTTTTAACCCCTAATCTGCCGACCGCACATAGCCGCAACCTACGTTATCCCTATGTACCCCTAATCTGCTGCCCCTAACATCGCTGACCCCTATATTATATTTATTAACCCCTAATCTGCCGCCACCAACGTCGCTGCTACCTTACCTACAATTATTAACCCCTAATCTGCCGACCGGACCTCACCGCTACTATAATAAAGTTATTAACCCCTAATCCGCCTCACTCCCACCTCAATAACCCTATAATAAATAGTATTAACCCCTAATCTGCCCTCCCTAACATCGCCGACACCTAACTTCAAGTATTAAACCCTAATCTGCCGACCGGACCCCACCGCTACTATAATAAATTCATTAACCCCTAAAGCTAAGTCTAACCCTAACACTAACACCCCCCTAAATTAAATATAATTTAAATCTAACGAAATAAATTAACTCTTATTAAATAAATTATTCCTATTTAAAGCTAAATACTTACCTGTTAAATAAACCCTAATATAGTTACAATATAAATTATAATTATATTGTAGCTATTTTAGGATTTATATTTATTTTACAGGCAACTTTGTATTTATTTTAACCAGGTACAATAGCTATTAAATAGTTAAGAACTATTTCATAGCTACCTAGTTAAAATAATTACAAAATTACCTGTAAAATAAATCCTAACCTAAGTTACAATTAAACCTACACTACACTATCAATAAATTAATTAAATAAAATACCTACAATTATCTACAATTAAATCTAACACTACACTATCAATAAATTAATTAAATAAAATACCTACAAATAAATACAAATAAATAAACTAACTAAAGTACAAAAAATAAAAAAAGCTAAGTTACAAAAAATAAAAAAATTAATTACAAACATAATAAAAATATTACAACAATTTTAAGCTAATTACACCTACTCTAAGCCCCCTAATAAAGTTTATTTAATTGTATTTATTTGTAGGTATTGTATTTAATTAATTTATTGATAGTGTAGTGTTAGGTTTAATTGTAGATAATTGTAGGTATTTTATTTAATTAATTTATTGATAGTCTAGTGTTAGGTTTAATTGTAACTTAGGTTAGGATTTATTTTACAGGTAATTTTGTAATTATTTTAACTAGGTAGCTATTAAATAGTTATTAACTATTTAATAGCTATTGTACCTGGTTAAAATAATTACAAAGTTGCCTGTAAAATAAATATTATTCCTAAAATAGCTACAATATAATTATAATTTATATTGTAGCTATATTAGGGTTTATTTTACAGGTAAGTATTTAGCTTTAAATAGGAATAATTTATTTAATAAGAGTTAATTTATTTAGTTAGATTTCAATTATATTTAACTTAGGGGGGTGTTAGTGTTAGGGTTAGACTTAGCTTTAGGGGTTAATACATTTATTAGAGTAGCGGTGAGGTCCGGTCGGCAGATTAGGGGTTAATTATTGTAGGTAGCTGGTGGCGACGTTGTGGGGGGCAGATTAGGGGTTAATAAATATAATATAGGGGTCGGCAGATTAGGGGTACATAGGTATAATGTAGGTTGCGGCGGTGTACGGAGCGGCAGATTAGGGGTTAAAAAAATATGCAGGGGTCAGCGATAGCGGGGGCGGCAGATTAGGGGTTAATAAGTGTAAGGTTAGGGGTGTTTAGACTCGGGGTACATGTTAGGGTGTTAGGTGCAGACTTAGAAACTGTTTCCCCATAGGAAACAATGGGGCTGCGTTAGGAGCTGAACGCTGCTTTTTTGCAGGTGTTAGGTTTTTTTTCAGCTCAAACTGCCCTATTGTTTCCTATGGGGAAATCGTGCACGAGCACGTTTTTGAAGCTGGCCGCGTCCGTAAGCACCGCTGGTATTGAGAGTTGCAATGGCGGTAAATATGCTATACGCTCCCTTTTTGGAGCCTAACGCAGCCCTTCTGTGAACTCTAAATACCAGCGGTATTTAAAAGGAGCGGGGGGAAAAAAGCCAGCGTTAGCTACGCGGGTCGTTACCGACAAAACTCTAAATCTAGCCGTTAGAAAACAATCCATGAGAAAAAGCCAAAACAAAGTTATATGTATGTGTAATTTATTAGGTTAGAAGCAAGTTGTTAGAAAAATGCAGATACGTAGGTTATTAGGTTATAAGTGAATTGCTGGAAAATACAGAAGTAATATATCTGCAGTTTCAGAGAAGAGTTCAGTAAAAGGAAAACTTTGGTTAGACATAAAATAATGGAAATAGAATAAGCAGCTCATAACAGTAGGAAAGGAATATTTCTAGATGTTGTTCTGAGTGAGTTTTATGTTTGGGATCTAAAAGAATGGATTAATCTATTCTTCAGTGGTATGGTCTTAAAGGGATTGAAGGCCATGTTAGATGTCAGGTGGCCATTGAGTGATCCGACCAAGTTGTGTGGGATATGTTGGCTTTGGAAATATATGATAAGGCCAGGTGGTCCACTAAAATATAATCCAATCTGGAATATATTTTTTGAGGGTTGGAAAAGAAAGTATATAGTATATAGAGTTGGAAATATAGGCTCAGATTACGAGTTTTGCGTTAGAGGCTATGCAGTGCTAACAATCAGTTTTCCCTCACTGCTCACTTACCTGCAGCACTGGTATAACGAGTTTTCAGAAACCCGTTGTTAAAAGACAAGAAGTGAGTGTTGAGCAAAATTTTGCTCATTAACGCACTCCAATACCAGCGCTGCTTAAGTCAGCGGTGAGCTGGTCGTACATGATCGTGCACGATTTCCCCATAGGAATCAACGGGGAGAGCCGGCTGAGAAAAAGTCTAAAACCTGCAAAAAAGCAGCGGAAAACTCACTAACGCAGACCCATTGATTCCTATGGGGAAATACATTTTATGTTTACACCTAACTCCCTAACATGAACCCCGAGTCTAAACACCCCTAATCTTACACTTATTAACCCCTAATCTGCTGCCCCCAACATCGCCGACACCTACATTATATTTATTAACCCCTAATTCGTCACCCCCGACATCGCCGACACCTACATTATAATTATTAACCCCTAATCTTCCGCTCCGGACACCGCCACCACCTACATTATATGTATTAACCCCTAATCTGCTGCCCCAACATTGCCGACACCTATATACTTTTTATTAACCCCTAATCTGCCGCCCCCAATGTCGCCGCAACCTACCTACATTTATTAACCGCTAATCTGCCACCCCAACGTCGCCGCCACTATATTAAAGTTATTAACCCCTAAACCTAACCCTTACCCTAACACCTCCTAACTTAAATATAATTACAATAAATCTAAATAAATATTACTGTCATTAACTAAATTATTCCTATTTAAAACTAAATACTTACCTATAAAATAATAAATTATAAAATAATCACTAATAGTTACATTGTAGCTAGCTTGGGGTTTATTTTTATTTTACAGGCAAGTTTGTATTTATTTTAACTAGGTAGAATAGTTATTAAATAGTTATTAACTATTTAATAACTACCTAGCTAAAATAAATACAAAAGTACATGTAAAATAAAAACTAACCTAAGTTACAATAACACCTAACACTACACTATAATGAAATAAATTAACTAAATTAAATACAATTACCTAAATTAAATTAAATTAGCTAAAGTACAAAAACAAACAAACACTAAATTACAGAAAATAATAAACAAATTACAGATATTTAAACTAATTACACCTAATCTAATAGCCCTATCATAATAAAAAAGCCCCCCCCCCAAAAAAAAAAAACCCTAGCCTAAACTAAACTACCAATAGCCCTTAAAAGGGCCTTTTTGCGGGGCATTGCCACAAAGTAATTAGCTCTTTTACCTGTTAAAAAAAATACAAACAACCCTCTTCATCCATCCAGCGCGGAGCGGGTCCATCTTCAAGACATCCAACGCGAAGCATCCTCTTCATCCGACGACTAAAGCTGAATGAAGGTACCTTTAAGTGACGTCATCCAAGATGGTGTCCCTTAGATTCCAATTGGCTGATAGAATTCTATCAGCCAAGTGGAATTACGGTAGAAAAAAATCCTATTGGCTGACGCAATCAGCCAATAGGATTGAAGTTCAATCCTATTGGCTGATCCAATCAGCCAATAGGATTGAGCTTGCATTCTTTTGGCTGTTCCAATCAGTCGTCGGATGAAGAGGATGCTCCGCGTCGGATGTCTTGAAGATGGACCCGCTCCGCGCCGGATGGATGAAGATAGAAGATGCCATCTGGATGAAGACTTCTGCCCGTCTGGAGGACCACCTTACCCGGCTTGGATGAAAACTTTTCCCGGCTTCGTTGAGGACTTTAGCCCGGCTTGGAAGAAGATGTCTCCCGGTAAGTCGATCTTCAGGGGGTTAGTGTTAGGTTTTTTTAAGGGTGTATTGGGTAGGTTTTATTTTTAGGTTAGGCTGCAATAGAGCTAACTTCCCTTTAAAGGGCAATGCCCATCCAAATGCCCTTTTCAGGGCAATGGGGAGCTTAGGTTTTTTTAGATAGTATTTTATTTGGGGGGTTGGTTGTGTGGGTGGTGGGTTTTACTGTTGGGGGGGTTGTTTGTATATTTTTTTACAGGTAAAAGAGCTGATTACTTTGGGGCAATGCCCCGCAAAAGGCCCTTTAAAGAGTTATTGGTAGTTTAGTTTAGGCTAGGGTTTTTTTTTTGGGGGGGGGGGGTATTTTGATAGGGCTATTAGATTAGGTGTAATTAGTTTAAATATCTGTAATTTGTTTATTATTTTCTGTAATTTAGTGCGGGTTTTTTGTACTTTAGCTAATTTAATTTAATTTAGGTAATTGTATTTAATTTAGTTAATTGATTTCATTATAGTGTAGTGTTAGGTGTTATTGTAACTTAGGTTAGTTTTTATTTTACATGTACTTTTGTATTTATTTTAGCTAGGTAGTTATTAAATAGTTAGGTGTCAGCGATGATGGGGGCAGCAGATTAGGGGTTAATACATATAATGTAGGTGGCGGCGGTGTCCAGAGCGGCAGATTAGGGGTTAATAATTATAATGTAGGTGTCAGCGACGTCGGGAGTGGCAAATTAGGGGTTAATACATATAATGTAGGTGTCAGCGATGTTGGGGGCAGCAGATTAGGGATTCATAAATATAATATAAGTGGCAGGAGTGTCCGGAGTGGCAGATTAGGGGTTACATTTTTTATTATAGTGTTTGCGATGTGGGAGGGCCTCGGTTTAGGGGTTAATAGGTAGTTTATGGGTGTTAGTGTACTTTTTAGCACTTTAGTTATGAGTTTTATGTTACATCGTTACACCATAAAACTCATAACTACTGACTTTTAAATGCGTTAGGGTAGGGTGTACCGCTCACTTTTTGGCCTCCCAGGACAGACTCGTAATATCAGCACTATGGAAGTCCCATAGAAAAAAGACTTTACAAAGTTTACGTAAATCGTTTTGCGGTAAGGCCAAAGAAGTGTGCGGTGCCCC
This sequence comes from Bombina bombina, assembly GCF_027579735.1. Classification (NCBI taxonomy): domain Eukaryota; kingdom Metazoa; phylum Chordata; class Amphibia; order Anura; family Bombinatoridae; genus Bombina; species Bombina bombina. Next base: position 197,028,748 of record NC_069506.1, on the reverse strand, counting down.
TAAACCTGCAAGACTCGTAATACCAGCAGGCGTAAAAAAGCAGCGTTAGGACCTCTTAACGCTGCTTTTTTACCCTAACGCACAACTCGTAATCTAGCCTTATGTCTCTCTTTTGTGGGTGTACAAACCTGCAGGTATCATGTAGAGTGAGGAGTTTTAGATTCTTCCATATTGACTGCAGTGCATTATGTGGAACCCTAGAATAAGAGGTTGAGCGGTCTATTAATGGATTTAATGGGACATTTAAATCTCCAGCTACTAGATGAGGACCTTTAATCAGGGGGATAATTGTATTTGTTATTTTCTTAATTAAAAATATCCTGATTTTGTCTGGTGCATATCAATTAACAATTGTAATTAGCTTTCCAAAGATAAGCCCTGTAATACTCAAGTATCTTCTCTTTTTATCTCTATCAAGGTGTATAAGTAAAAAAGCAATTGCCTTGTTAATAAGAATGCTGACTGCGTTAGTTTTTTTTCACTGGGTTGGTACTATGGTAGGGTTGAGCATATGTAGATGAGAAGTATTTTGGTATGTTCCTAGATTTGAAATGTGTCTCTTGTAATGTAAAGATGTCACCACCCCTCTGTTTAATGCCAAGTAATGCCATTCTTCTTTTGGTTGGACAGTTCAGCCCTTTTACATTTTGAGAAATGATGTTAAGTGTTTGACATTTGTTAGTTGTCATTTAAGTGCTGTATAATAGTGAGAGCGCTATGGTAAAGTTGCAATAGTTACAAGGTATATACCTCATGTTCCATGTCATTTGGATGCCCGGCAATGAGTTAAGAAAAAAAAAACAAAAAAAAATACACAACTGTAAATTGAAAAATAACATACATAATTTTAAACATTAACAGTTATATACGTGGATACTCAAGATCCTCACCATGTAAGTGAAAATGTACATATATCTAAACATAAAGATATTCTTCAGTGAGAGCTTAAACTTAGCACTATAGAACTCATAAACATATCTTAATAACACATTTGATAACATATTTTAATCCTTGGGCTTACCCTTTAAAAGGCCCAGTGAATACACTTGTGGGCAAAATGAAAATCGGATTTTCCAATATATCACAAACTCCCCACTAAATGTGGTGGTCATAGAGAATAAGAATTTAAACAGTTATATTGACATTGGGCCTATCAGGTTGCTTCTTTTGGTAAAGAAGATTTCTCCACCAGATTTCTGGACCTCCTGGATTGTGATTTCTGCCAATCATATCTCTGAGGCAGTGGTGGAAGTTTGTCTTGAGCCAATAAATCCTCTTGTTCTAGTCGAGAGTTCTCAATTGCTGGTTCCTGGATGTTTGTGCAGAGAAAAAGAGAACAAAAAGAGGCGCTTTGTGTGTACCAGTAGAACAGATAGGGGAGAAGTAGACAAACCCACAACAGGGTACTCACATTTGGTAGGAGCACTCAGATAGTGCTATTAGGAGCAGACTGGGTACTCAACAGCAACCCAGCTTGCTGATACTTCCAGCTTGTCTCCAGGGAAACCTCATGATCTCCTTTCTAGGACTGGAAAGGCAGACTGCCCAAATCTGCAGCTTCACAGGTGAGGCAGATAATGCTGGTGGTATCCAAGGCTCCCACATTAAGCAAAGGCGGTGTGGTTAGTAGAAATGATCAGTAGCAGTTCCAATGTCAAATATAAAAGGTTGGATTTATTAAAAAATTAAAAGAAATTTAAAAACTGGAACAACAGGATAAGGCAAACATAAGGATGAAGATAGAATATGCCGTCTGGATTAAGACTTCTGCCCGTCTGGAGGACCACTTCGCCCGGCTTAGATGAAGACTTCTCCCGGCTTCATTGAGGACTTCGGCCCGGCTTGGATGAAGACTTCTATATTCAGGGGGTTAGTGTTAGGTTTTTTTAAGGGGGTTTTGGGTGGGTTTTATTTTTAGGTTAGGGTTTGGGCAGCAAAAGAGCTAACTGCCCTTTAAAGGGCAATGCCCATCCAAATGCCCTTTTCAGGGCAATGGGGAGCTTAGTTTTTTAGATAGTATTTTATTTGGGGGGTTGTGTGGGTGGTGGGTTTTACTGTTGGGGGGGTTGTTTGTATTTTTTTTACAGGTAAAAGAACTGATTACTTTGGGGCAATGCCACGCAAAAGTCCCTTTTAAGGGCTATTAGTAGTTTAGTTTAGGCTAGGTTTTTTTTTTATTTTATTGGTTTTTTTTTTAATTTTAATAGGGCTATTAGATTAGGTGTAATTAGTTTAAATATCTGTAATTTGTTTATTATTTTCTGTAATTTAGTGTTTGTTTGTTTTTGTACTTTAGTTAATTTAATTTAATTTAGGTAATTGTATTTAATTTAGTTAATTTATTTGATTATAGTGTAGTGTTAGTGTTAGTGCAACTTAGATTAGGTTTTATTTTACAGGTACTTTTGTATTTATTTTAGCTAGGTAGTTATTAAATAGTTAATAACTATTTAATAACTATTCTACCTAGTTAAAAAAAAAAACTTGCCTGTAAAATAAAAATAAACCCTAAGCTAGCTACAATGTAACTATTAGTTATATTGTAGCTATCTTAGGGTTTATTTTACAGGTAAGTATTTAGTTTTAAATAGGAATTATTTAGTTAATAATAATATTTATTTAGATTTATTGTAATTATCTTTAATTTAGGGGTCGTTAGGGTTAGACTTAGGTTTAGGGGTTAATAACTTTAATATAGTGGTGGCGAAGTTGGGGGCAGCAGATTATGGGTTAATAAATAGTATGTAGGTGTCGGCAATGAGGACAGACTCGTAATATTGGCGCTATGGAAGTCCCATAGAAAAAAGACTTTACAAAGTTTACGTAAGTCGTTTTGCGGTAAGGCCAAAGAAGTGTGCGGTGACCCTAAACCTTCAAGACTCGTAATACCAGCGGGCGCAAAAAAGCAGCGTTAGGACCTCTTAACGCTGCTTTTTTACCCTAACGCACAACTCGTAATCTAGCTGAGTGTTAGAGTATTAGCTGACTTCAATAATCCTGCAATGTGATTAGCTTAGATGTCTGTACAACATAGGGGTCTATATTGTATCTAATTTCACAGAGACTGACTGGAATATGATGTCCCAGATTGAGTAAGATCAAAGTCAGCTTTATTCGAAATAAGTGAAGACAGGATACAGTCACGTAATACACTTGATAAGTTTCAACTTTGTATCTGATATGTAATTTAAATAAGGTAAACAATACTTGCAGTCTCTTGGATCCGGAGAAAATCTGTATCAGCAGATGGTAAGATAATAGAAACAAACAAGCTTCGTAAGTATAGGTCTTGAGCGTTGTTGAGCTGAAGGTGTTTCTTAGATGCTGACAGGAGCAATGCGTAGTCGATAGAGAGAGACAGATAATCAGATCCGCAGGAGACAAATATCATGCAGCAGGAGATGAACCGAAAACAAAACCGGAACTTGTGGAAACGGTTGAGATACAAAAGTGCCACTGCTGCAATAAATCACTGCATAAAATGATGAATTGTAGCAACCGAAATTGTTAAGGAGAACTGTAAGAAAAAGTAGAAATAGCTTCCCAGGTTTAGCACAACTTAAGGCAGGACTCTTAACTGCAATATTCAGGCAATGAGTAAAGTAAAACGGGTTGCTTTATAGCTGTGGAAGGTAGTAGGAGGAGAAAAGGTGTATACTTCTTAAAGGTGTATTACATATCCCTCTCCTCAAGGAATCACCTCTGGGGATTGCAGTCGAGGTTTAGTTGGGTATCTACTATGAAAAGCAGTCACCAGAAAAGGAGCATGTATATCAGAGTGAAGTTGCCATGAATTGTCTTCAGGACCATATCCTTTCCACTTAATTAAATATTCCGGTCTTCAATGCCTAATTCGGGAATCAAGGATCTTTTCAACTTCAAATTCTTCCTGACCCTCAACTATGAGAGGAGGAGGTGGTGTCTGGTGAGGAGAATGAAGATTAGGAATATGTGGCTTTAGTAAGGAGACGTGAAATGTCTGGTGGATTCTGTATGAGTCCGGAAGATCCAAAACTACAGCATTTGGATTTATAATCTTTTTCATTTAAAAAGGGCAGATAAATTAGTTGGCCAATTTTTTACTAGGTAGTTGAAGTTTCAGATGTTTGGTAGATAACCAAACTAAGTCTCCTATGTTGTAGTTAGGACTTGGTCTACGTCATAAATCTTAGTAGTATTTTTGTCGTGATTTTGGCTCCTTGAGGTGTGTCTTAAGGATTTGTAATCTTTTTCCTAGAGACATGGAAAACTCTGTGGCACTTGGAGAATTAACTGCAGTATTAGAAATGGTTAAAGTGGATGGATGGTACCCATAGGAGGCAAAAAAAGGAGAGATTTTTGAAGATGAGGAAACAAAATTGTTATATGACAATTCTGCCATTGGCAGATATGAAACCCAATCATCTTGCAGATGTGTTACATTGCATCTTAAATATTGCTATAGTGTTTGGTTTAATATTTCTGTTAATCCATTTGTCTGTGGATGGTATGATGAAGTGTAATATCTGGTATCTATCTTTAGAATTTCACAGCGCGATCTCCAAAAGGCAGAGGTGAACTGTGTACCTCGATCAGTGATTATGGTCTTAGGTAAACCGTGTAGTCTTACTATGGAGTCAAGGAATACATTAGCTGTTTTCTTAGCAGTTGGTAACTGTTTGAGAGGTATGAAATGTGTTAACTTGGTTAAATGGTCAACTACTACAAGAATGGTGTTGTAATGTTGAGAGGGAGGAAGCTCAACTATGAAATCCATAGAAATTGTAGACCAAGGCATATCAGGAATTGGTATTGATGTTAAACATCCAATGGGTTTTTTATGGTCAAGTTTGTTTCTTGCACATTTATCACAGGAAGTTACATAACTGTAGATGAGTTGATCCATTTGGGGCCACCAGAAAAATCTTTTAATAAGTTTTGTGGTCTTTTCTACACCAAAATGTCCCGATAGTGCATTGTCATGATAATGACATAGAAAAAATCCCTAAGGTTTTTTGGAACGTACAGTTTGTTTGAGTGATAAAATAGCCCAGAAGTTGGATGTTTAGTACAATCCTTGGGAGGAATATCTTCACAGGAGAGGGAATCAAGTAATTCCTTTTCAGATATAAATAGAGGATGCCCTTGCTAAACCAAAGTGGATAATCAAAACCTATATTTAGATATCTCACAGATAGAAGGGTGTGACCCAATAGGTAATCAACAATATATTAGATATCACAAGATAATTTTCTATATATCCACTAGTAAGTAGTATCTAATATTAAAGAAAGAATAAAGTATATGACCCTTAATGTGCTAACAATTGTAGTCAAGATATATTAGAAACTATATATCAATATTATTCTGTAGCCATGCTAGTGGTATTGTGACAGACAAATACTATGAAAGTACAATAATATAATAGTAGAGGTATAGGGGGGTAGTTATCAACGTGTCTATTTTACCTGTCTTCGCCGGCCCAATACGCCCGCCTAAGCTCGCCTCACATCGCCGCCGTGGACCTGCAAAAATTTGCCTGTGAGAGTTATCACTCATCCGATCTCGCTGCTCTTCGGCTTTTTTACAGCTTTCTTGCTAGCCTGTCACTAAGCACCCACACTAACTACACTGTTCTACCCCCTATACCGGTGCCCCCGGAGCCCCCCGCAACTCAATAAAGTTACTAACCCCTAAACCGCCACTCCTAGACCCCTCCGCAACTCTTATAAATGTATTAACCCCTAAACCGCCGCTCCTAGACCCCGCCGCAACTCTTATAAATGTATTAACCCCTAAACCGCCGCTCCCGGACACCGCTGCCACCTACATTATACCTAGTAACCCCTATCCTGCCCCCCCTATACCGTCGCCCTCTATAATAAAGTTATTAACCCCTATCCTGCTGATCCCGCACCTCGCCGCAACTAAATAAATAGTTTAACCCCTAAACCGCCGCTCCCTGACCCCGCCACAACCTATATTTAATTTATTAACCCCTATCCTGCCCCCCCTACACCGTCGCCACCTATAATAAATTTATTAACCCCTATCCTGCCCCCCACTACACCGCCGCCACTGTAATAAAATTATTAACCCCTAAACCTAAGTCTAACACTAACCCTAACACCCCCTAACTTAAATATGAATTAAATAAATCTAAATAATATTTCTATTATGAACTAAATTAATCCTATTTAAAACTAAATACTTACCTTTAAAATAAACCCTAATATAGCTACAATATAAATAATAATTATATTGTAGCTATCTTAGGATTTATTTTTATTTTACAGGCAAATTTCAATTTATTTTAACTAGGTACAATAGCTATTAAATAGTTATTAACTATTTAATAGCTTACCTAGCTAAAATAAAGAGAAATTAACCTGTCAAATAAAAACTAACCTAAGTTACAATTACACCTAACACTACACTATACTTAAATAAATTATTCCTATTTAAAACTAAATACTTACCTGTAAAATAAACATAGAAACATAGATATTGACGGCAGATAAGAGCCATAGGCCCAGCAAGTCTGCCCGACCTTACCTAACAGTATAAACTTATCTAGTTCGTAGGATAGCCCTATGCTTGTCCCATGCATTTTTAAAGTCCCCCACAGTGTTTGTTGCTACTACCTCTTGAGGAAGTTTATTCCATAAATCAATCACTCTTTCTGTAAAGAAGTGCTTCCTCAAATTACTCCTGAATCTACTACCCTTTAGCTTGAGCTCATGACCCCTTGTTCTTGAATTTTCCATTTTATGTAAAATACCCACAGCCTCAGTTTTACTAAACCCTTTAATGTACTTGAAAGTTGCTATCATATCACCTCTTTCCCTTCTCTCCTCTAAGCTATACATATTTAGGTCATTGAGCCTATCCTGGTAAGTTTTATTTTTTAGACCATGTACCATTTTGGTAGCCCTCCTTTGCACAGATTCAAGTTTGTTAATATCCTTCTGAAGATATGGCCTCCAGAACTGCACACAATACTCAAGATGAGGCCTAACTAATGATCTATAAAGTGGCATAAGAACCTTACTATTTCTGCTGCAAATACCTCTACCAATACATCCAAGCATTCTGCTAGCCTTACTCGCTGCATTACTACATTGTTTACTAAGTTTTAAATCATCTGAAATAATAATTCCCAAGTCCTGTTCCTCGTCTGTAACAGTCAGTAAAGTGTCATTGAGTCTGTAATTAACATTTGGATTTTTCTTCCCTAAATGCATTATTTTACACTTTGCTGTGTTAAACTTTAGATCCCAGTCGTTTGTCCAATCCTCCAATTGTTGTATATCACTTCTCATTTTGTCTAACCCCCCCTGGAACATCCACTCTGTTGCAAATTTTTGTATCATCTGCAAAGAGACATACTTTCCCCTTTAGCCCTTTGCTGATATCGCAGATAAATATGTTAAACAAAACAGGCCCCAGAACGGACCCCTGAGGAACACCACTAGTAACAGCCCCCTCTGCTGAATGAACTCCATTTACTAAGACACTTTGTTTTCTGTCCTTAAGCCAGCATTCCACCCAGTTCACAATTTTTGAATCTAGACCAAGGAGATATAGTTTGTGAATAAGTTTATTGTGTGGGACAGTGTCAAATGCTTTGCGGAAATCTAGATATGCTACATCAACTGCTCCTCCCTTGTCTAATACTTTTGTTATTTATTGTGTGGGACAGTGTCAAATGCTTTGCGGAAATCTAGATATGCTACATCAACTGCTCCTCCCTTGTCTAATACTTTTGTTACATAATCAAAGAAGTCAATTAGATTAGTCTGACATGATCTCCCTGAAGTAAAACCATGCTGATTTTGGTCCTCTAAATTGTTTGTCTTTATGTAAGTCATAATTCTTTCTTTTAAGAGGCTTTCCATTAATTTCCCTACTACTGAAGTTAAACTAACTGGCCTGTAGTTGCCAGATTCTTCTCTACTGCCCTTTTTATGAAGAGGTATTCCATTTGCTATTCTCCAATCATCTGGGACAGCTCCTGTTAATAGTGACTGATTAAACAGATCAGTTAATGGGACAGTTAGCACTGATCGAAGTTCTTTTAAAACCCTTGGAAGAATATTATCAGGACCCACTGCCTTTGTAACATTTATTTTTGATAATGCTAACAAAACCTCATCCTCTGTAAAAAGATTACTGTTAAGCTTGTTTCTATTTTGCGTAGCATCCCTTAATGTAGACATTGTATCTTCACAATCTTTAGTGAAAACAGAACAGAAGTAATCATTGAGACAGTCTGCAATCTGCTTATCTCCTTCTATTATTCTACCATCTACTGATTTCAATTTTACTATTCCTACCTTATTTTTTCTTCTTTCATTGATATATCTAAAGAATGTTTTGTCCCCATGTTTTACTGACTGTGCTATATTCTCTTCTGCATGAGCTTTAACCTTCCAAATTAACTGCTTAGTCTTTTTTTGTTGGAGTCTCCATATTTTCATATCATCATCTGCTTGTGTGTGTCTGTAATTTTTATAAGCTATCTTTTTGTCTTTACAGCATGTGCTACTTCTTTGGAAAACCAAATTGGTTTCCGCTTTCTTTTACTTTTACAGACATGTCTAATACAGTGTGCGGTTGCATCTAAAATGGCACCTTTCACAAATTCCCACTGTTCTTGAACCCCTGTAATAAGAGTTCTCCCCTTTAAATAGTTTTTTAGGTATTCTCCCATTAATGAAAAATCTGCCGTCCTAAAGTCTAAAACTTTTGTTTTAGTCTGGGTGGACAGTTCCTGAACATGAATACTAAACCAAACAGATTGATGATCACTGGATCCTAAGTTCTCACCTACAGACACATCTGAAACTGTATCACTGTTTGTAAGTATTAGATCTAATATAGCTTCCTTACGAGTTGGTTCCTTGACTAATTGTTCAAGTGATTCCCCTAGCAGAGATTCAAGAATATACCTGCTTCTAGCCGATCTAGCAGAAGGAATCTTCCAGTCTATATCTGGCAAATTAAAGTCCCCCAGTACTATAACCTTACCCTTCATGGTCATTTTGGTTATTTCATCTAATAACAGATTGTCCAGTTTTTCATCCTGCAATGGAGGCCTATATACAACCCCTATTCTAAAAACATTTTTATCTCCAATTTCCAAAGTCACCCAAATACTTTCCACCTCATCATTTGTTCCTACAATTTCAGTAACCTTTATATTTTCATTTACATACAAAGCAACTCCTCCACCTTTCTTTCCTACTCTGTTCTTTTTAAATAACCTGTATCCAGGTATGACTATGTCCCAGTCATACAAATCATTGTACCATGTTTCTGTTATAGCTACTAAATCCAAGTTGTCCCTAGTCATTATTGAAATGAGTTCAGGTAATTTATTTCCTAAGCTGCGAGCATTTGTGCTCATGGCACGAATAATTTTTCTACTAGAATTTCTAGAATTGTTACTTGGACTAACAGTTTTGGCATGCTGTGGGGGGCAGGTGGATATATTAATGCTACCCTAATTATTATAAACCCTAAGATAGCTACAATATAATTAATAATTACATTGTAGCTATCTTAGGATTTATATTTATTTTACAGGTAACTTTGTATTTATTTTAGCTAGTTAGAATAGTTATTAAATAGTTATTAACTATTTAATAACTACCTAGCTAAAAGAAATACAAAATTACCTGTAAAATAAATCCTAACCTAAGTTACAATAACACCTAACACTACACTATCATTAAATTAATTAAATAAATTAACTACAAATAACTACAATTAAATACAATTACATAAACTAACTAAAGTACAAAAAATAAAAAAAGCTAAGTTACAAAAAATAAAAAAAATAAGTTACAAACATTTTAAAAATATTACAACAATTTTAAGCTACTTACACCTAATCTAAGCCCCCTAATAAAATAACAAACCCCCCCAAAATAAAAAAATGCCCTACCCTATTCTAAATTAAAAAAGTTCAAAGCTCTTTTACCTTACCAGCCCTTAAAAGGGCCTTTTGTGGGGCATGCCCCAAAGAATTCAGCTCTTTTGCCTGTAAAAGAAAAATACAACCCCCCCAACATTAAAACCCACCACCCACATACCCCTAATCTAACCCAAACCCCCCTTAAAATAACCTAACACTAATCCCCTGAAGATCATCCTACCTTGAGTCGTCCTAGTGCCAGGAAATATATCCCACATGTTATGGACACCTATGAACTATCCACATCCCGAAATCAGCCAATCAGATTGAGCTTGCATTCTATTGGCTTTTCCGATCAGCCAATAGAATGCGAGCTCAATCTGACTGGCTGATTGGATCAGCCAATCGGATTGAACTTGAATCTGATTGGCTGATTCAATCAGCCAATCAGATTTTTCCTACCTTAATTCCGATTGGCTGATAGAATCCTATCAGCCAATCGGAATTGAAGGGACGCCATCTTGGCTGATGTCCCTTAAAGGAGCCTTCATTCGTCGGTAGTCCGTCGGTAAAGAAGGATGTTCCGCGTCGGCGGGATGAAGATTGAAGACCCCGCTTGGAAGATGACATCGCCCGGATAGAAGACTTCTTCAGCGCCTCTTGGAAGATGACATCGCCCGGATGGAAGACTTCTTCAGTGCCGCTTGGAGGATCACTTCATTGGATGGAAGATTTCTTCAGCGCCGCTTGGAGGATAACTTCTGCCGCTCCGCGGTTCCATCGCTGCTCGGCTGAGTGAAGACGACTAAAGGTAGGATGATCTTCAGGGGATTAGTGTTAGGTTATTTTAAGGGGGGTTTGGGTTAGATTAGGGGTATGTGGGTGGTGGGTTTTAATGTTGGGGGGGGTTGCATTTTTCTTTTACAGGCAAAAGAGCTGAATTCTTTGGGGCATGCCCCACAAAAGGCCCTTTTAAGGGCTGGTAAGGTAAAAGAGCTTTGAACTTTTTTAATTTAGAATAGGGTAGGGCATTTTTTTTATTTTGGGGGGGTTTGTTATTTTATTAGGGGGCTTAGATTAGGTGTAAGTAGCTTAAAATTGTTGTAATATTTTTAAAATGTTTGTAACCAATTTTTTTTATTTTTTGTAACTTAGCTTTTTTTTTGTACTTTAGTTAGTTTATGTAATTGTATTTAATTGTAGTTATTTGTAGTTAATTTATTTAATTTATTTAATGATAGTGTAGTGATAGGTTTAATTGTAGCTTAGGTTAGGATTTATTTTACAGGTAATTTTGTATTTCTTTTAGCTAGGTAGTTATTAAATAGTTAATAACTATTTAATAACTATTCTAACTAGCTAAAATAAATACAAAGTTACCTGTAAAATAAATAGAATTCCTTAAATAGCTACAATGTAATTATTAATTACATTGTAGCTATCTTAGGGTTTATTTTACAGGTAAGTATTTAGTTTTAAATAGGAATAATTTATTAAAATATAGTGTAGTGTTAGGTGTAATTGTAACTTAGGTTAGTTTTTATTTTACAGGTAAATGTATCTTTATTTTAGCTAGGTAGTTATTAAATAGTTAATAACTATTTAATAACTATTCTACCTAGTTAAAATAAATACAAAGTTGCCTGTAAAATAAAAATAAATCCTAAGATAGCTACAATATAATTATTATTTATATTGTAGCTATATTAGGGTTTATTTTAAAGGTAAGTATTTAGTTTTAAATAGGATTAATTTAGTTCATAATAGAAATATTATTTAGATTTATTTAATTAATATTTAAGTTAGGGGGTGTTAGGGTTAGTGTTAGACTTAGGTTTAGGGGTTAATAAATTTATTACAGTGGCGGCGGTGTAGTGGGGGGCAGGATAGGGGTTAATAAATGTATTATAGGTGGCGACGGTGTAGGGGGGGCAGATTAGGGGTTAATCGATTTAATATAGGTTGCGGCAGGGTCCGGGAGCGGCGGTTTAGGGGTTAATACATATATTATAGTTGCGGTGGGCTCCGGGAGCGGCGGTTTAGGGGTTAATATGTATAGAGTAGTTTGCGGTGGGCTCCGGGAGCGGCGGTTTAGGGGTTAATATGTATAGAGTAGCTTGCGGTGGGCTCCGGGAGCGGCAGTTTAGGGGTTAATATGTATAGAGTAGCTTGCGGTGGGCTCCGGGAGCGGCGGTTTAGGGGTTAATATGTATAGAGTAGCTTGCGGTGGGCTCCGGGAGCGGCGGTTTAGGGGGTAATAACTTTATTTAGTTGCGGCGGTGTAGGGGGGACATATTAGTGGTGTTTAGACTCGGGGTACATGTTAGCGTGTTAGGTGCAGACATCTCCCATAGGAATCAATGGGATGTCTGGCAGCAGCGAACTTGTACTTTCGCTATGGTCAGACTCCCATTGATTCCTATGGGATCCGCCGTCTCCAGGGTGGCGGTTTGAAAACCAGGTACGCTGGGCCGGAAAAGTGCAGAGCGTATCTGCTAGTTTTTTGATAACTAGCAAAAGTAGTCAGATTGTGCCGTACTTGTGTGCGGAACATCTGGAGTGACGTAAGAATTGATCTGTGTCGGACTGAGTCCGGCGGATCGAAGTTTACGTCACAAAATTCTACTTTTGCCTTTCTCTAGCCTTTGATAACTAAGGCGAATCAGCCTCGCCGCAAATACGCTGCGGAATTCCAGCGTATTTGAGGTTGACGGCTTGATAACTAGGCCCCATATAATCAATAATATATGATAAGACCAAATAAGTTACTTGGTCTAAGATCTAAGAAAGTCTCTTTAGAGAATGGTGGTCTCAGTAGCAGATTCATTGTTGGGTAGGATGAGGTAACTATCTGTAAAGGATCATGGCCACAATCCAGGATCAATGATCTGCAGACAACATAGAGAGACAGATGCGCCACATGGCCCAATATTGTTGGATACAATTAAAATAGTATTATGTGTATCAGGCACACTCACAGGTGGTCAGGAACTTCCAGCAGTCCAGGGATAGAAATGGAAATCCAAGGATAATGAAGTATGGCAACAAGCGGTAAGTATAAACAACTTACTTTATTTAAAATATTAAAATTCTTAGATATAATCAATTATTGGTCTTAGTGTATTGTCTTTGTTTTTAATGAAGTAAAAACCCGCTGCTGCAGGGAAAGTGGAGTGAGTAATTAAGCCTTTTTTAAGGTTTTCATCTAAAAAATCACGCAAATAAGATAGTTATTTCTGTGAAAGAGGATAGATTTTTCCATATGGAATTTGTGACTCAGGAATAATGTCAATAGGGCAATCGAAAACTCTGTGAGGAGGCAGATATTCTTCCTCTTTCATATCAAAAACGTCTGTTAAATCCTGATATACCTGTGGAATTACAACCTCAAGACTGGATATAAGACTATGTGGAAAACAAGTATTGAGACAGTAATCTGAATGAAAAGTTACCATATTCTGTGTCCAGTCTATTGTTGGATTGTGTGTCAGTAACCATGGATACCCTAGAATGATTGTGCGTAAAGACATGGGAATAGTATCAAAAGAGAATTACTCAGTGTGACCCTTATCAGTGGAGAGAAGTAAAGGAATAGTATGTTGAGTAATTTGTCCTTTCTGTATAAAAGATCTATCAATTAATTTGTCAAAAATGGTTGTATGCTTACACACAGTAGGTATTTTATTTATCTTAACAAAATCAGCATCTATGAAAAACCACATGCTCCTGAGTCTATGATTGCCTCAGTCTGGATATGACATTGATCCCACTGTAGTTGGAGGTTTGTTGGATGAAAGACTATCTAGAACAATTTCCTTACCATTCTTTTGTTTAGCCAATGAAGGACAGGAGGATACGGTAGTTGGCACAATACAAGCAGAGGTTTGCCAATCTTCGTCTAGCTTTTTCTTCTTGAGTAAGGGGCCCTCTTATAGTCCCTATTTCCATAGGTGTGGGGAAGATAGATGGTTTATCCAGACTGGCGGAAGAATTATGGGGACGTTTAGGAGTGGAGTCAAAAGCTTGTCTTTCTGCTTTTCTCTCTCTAAGCCTTCTGTCTAAAGCAGTGCTTAACTTGATTAAGCCTGCAAGAGCGTCTGGCATGTCAAGGCATGAGAGCTCATCCTTCAAGGATTCAGAAAGTCCTAAACAGAATTGATTCCTTAGATTATTTGATTCCAAAGTGAATTTGATGCCCACATCTGGAATTCTGTGATATACTCTTCAACAATTCTTTTAAGCTGTCTCAGAGAGCGCAATTTTGTTTCAGCATTACTCTGTGTATTCGAATCTTCATACAAACTGGCCATTGCCTGGAAAAAATAATTTAGTGAATCTAGAATAGGATCATTGGATTTGAAATAACGGTTTGCCCATGTTCTGGGTTCACCTGAAAGAAATTATATGGTAGTGCAAACCTTTATTCTTTCAGTATGGTAGGTTCATGGTTTCATGGTAAATAATAGATTTCAGGCATTCCTGAAGTCCCTGAAATCAGCACGTTTGCCAGAAAAGGGCGTTGGTAAATTAATATGAGGTTCAGGAGTGTCAAAATGTTTAGCAACCATGCTATCTTTTAACAGAGATTTTAGAACAGAATTTTCAGCTTGTACCTCTGTTAAACCTTGTGCAAGGTAATCAATGTTTTTATTGAGACTAGCAAACTGGTTTATTATTTTATTGGGATCCATATTCCCCAAAAATATAATGGCCTGAATATTATGTAAGGGATATAAGAAATGTGTCTGAATATGTAGTCTAAACCAGTTAGATAATACCAGGTTTGTAGCTCTAGAATAAGAGCCCAAGAATATATAATGAAATTAATATAATGAAATCAATGGGTTAATTAGAGAGAGCAGGATTACTCATAGAAAAAATGGATCTGCTTACATATATGAGCCAGAAATATAATTAAAGCCCAAAATAAAGCAAACGATGTTAGAGTATTAGCTGACTTCAATAAGCCTGAGATGTGATTAGCTTAGATGTCTGTACAACATAGGGGTCTATATTGTATCAAATTTCACAGAGACTGACTGGAATATGATGTTCCAGATTGAGTAAGATCAAAGTCAGCTTTATACGAAATAAGTGAAGACAGGATACAGTCAACGTAATACACTTGATAAGTGTCAACTTTGTATCAGATATATAATTTAAAAAAGGTAAATGATACTTGCAGTCTCTTGGATCCGGAGAAAATCTGTATCAGCAGATAGTATGATAAAAGAAACAAACAAGCTCCGTAAGTATAGGTCTTGAGCGTTGTTGAGCTGAAGGTGTTTCTTAGACAGGAGCAATGCGTAGTCGATAGAGAGGGACAGATAATCAGATCCGCATGAGACAAACAGGATGCAGCATCAGGGTTTTTTGTGTTCAAATAATTTTCATTGAGGTGTTTAGGTAGGCATCACAAATATACATAGAAAATAAAACATTCAGTACATGGATGGCTCATAGAAAATATTCCTTTAAATAAAACAAAACTAGAGCCCGAGTAATGCGTAGCATATACAAGAAAAATATAGACCTAGATTTGGAGTTCGGCGGTAGCCGTGAAAACCAGCGTTAGAGGCTCCTAACGCTGGTTTTAGGCTACCGCCGGTATTTAGAGTCATGTAGGTAAGGGTCTAACGCTCACTTTTCAGCCGCGACTTTTCCATACCGCAGATCCCCCTACGCCATTTGCGTATCCTATCTTTTCAATGGGATCTTCCTAACGCCGGTATTTAGAGTCGTTTCTGCAGTGAGCGTTAGAGCTCTAACGACAAGATTCCAGCCGCAGAAAAAAAGCAGGAGTTAAGAGCTTTCTGGCTAACGCCGGTTTATAAAGCTCTTAACTACTGTACCCTAAAGTACACTAACACCCATAAACTACCTATGTACCCCTAAACCGAGGTCCCCCCACATCGCCGCCACTCGATTAAAATTTTTAACCCCTAATCTGCCGACCGCCACCTACGTTATACTTATGTACCCCTAATCTGCTGCCCCTAACACCGCCGACCCCTATATTATATTTATTAACCCCTAACTTGCCCCCCACAACGTCGCCGCAAGCTACTTAAAATAATTAACCCCTAATCTTCCGACCGCAAATCGCCGCCACCTACGTTATCCCTATGTACCCCTAATCTGCTGCCCCTAACATCGCCGACCCCTATGTTATATTTATTAACCCCTAATCTGCCCCCCACAACGTCGCCGACACCTACCTACACTTATTAACCCCTAATCTGCCGAGCGGACCTGAGCGCTACTATAATAAATGTATTAACCCCTAATCCGCCTCACTAACCCTATCATAAATAGTATTAACCCCTAATCTGCCCTCCCTAACATCGCCGACACCTACCTTCAATTATTAACCCCTAATCTGCCGACCGGAGCTCACCGCTATTCTAATAAATGGATTAACCCCTAAAGCTAAGTCTAACCCTAACACTAACACCCCCCTAACTTAAATATAATTTACATCTAACGAAATAAATTAACTCTTATTAAATAACTTATTCCTATTTAAAGCTAAATACTTACCTGTAAAATAAATCCTAATATAGCTACAATATAAATTACATTTATATTATAGCTATTTTAGGATTAATATTTATTTTACAGGCAACTTTGTAATTATTTTAACCAGGTACAATAGCTATTAAATAGTTAAGAACTATTTAATAGTTACCTAGTTAAAATAATTACAAATTGACCTGTAAAATAAATCCTAACCTAAGTTATAATTAAACCTAACACTACCCTATCAATAAAATAATTAAATAAACTACCTACAATTACCTACAATTAACCTAACACTACACTATCAATAAATTAAATAAACACAATTGCTACATATAAATACAATTAAATAAACTATCTAAAGTACAAAAAATAAAAAAGAACTAAGTTACAGAAAATAAAAAAATATTTACAAACATAAGAAAAATATTACAACAATTTTAAACTAATTACACCTACTCTAAGCCCCCTAATAAAATAACAAAGCCCCCCAAAATAAAAAATTCCCTACCCTATTCTAAAATACAAAAATTACAAGCTCTTTTACCTTACCAGCCCTGAACAGGGCCCTTTGCGGGGCATGCCCCAAGAAGTTCAGCTCTTTTGCCTGTAAAAAAAAACATACAATACCCCCCCCCCAACATTACAACCCACCACCCACATACCCCTAATCTAACCCAAACCCCCCTTAAATAAACCTAACACTAAGCCCCTGAAGATCTTCCTACCTTGTCTTCACCTCACCAGGTATCACCGATCCGTCCTGGCTCCAAGATCTTCATCCAACCCAAGCGGGGGTTGGCGATCCATAATCCGGTGCTCCAAAGTCTTCCTCCTATCCGGCAAGAAGAGGACATCCGGACCGGCAAACATCTTCTCCAAGCGGCATCTTCTATGTTCTTCCATCCGATGACGACCGGCTCCATCTTGAAGACCTCCAGCGCGGATCCATCCTCTTCTTCCGACGACTAGACGACGAATGACGGTTCCTTTAAGGGACGTCATCCAAGATGGCGTCCCTCGAATTCCGATTGGCTGATAGGATTCTATCAGCCAATCGGAATTAAGGTAGGAATTTTCTGATTGGCTGATGGAATCAGCCAATCAGAATCAAGTTCAATCCGATTGGCTGATCCAATCAGCCAATCAGATTGAGCTCACATTCTATTGGCTGTTCCGATCAGCCAATAGAATGCGAGCTCAATCTGATTGGCTGATGGGATCGGCCAATCGGATTGAACTTGATTCTGATTGGCTGATTCCATCAGCCAATCAGAAAATTCCTACCTTAATTCCGATTGGCTGATAGAATCCTATCAGCCAATCGGAATTCGAGGGACGCCATCTTGGATGACGTCCCTTAAAGGAACCGTCATTCGTCGTCTAGTCGTCGGAAGAAGAGGATGGATCCGCGCTGGAGGTCTTCAAGATGGAGCCGGTCGTCATCGGATGGAAGAACATAGAAGATGCCGCTTGGAGAAGATGTTTGCCGGTCCGGATGTCCTCTTCTTGCCGGATAGGAGGAAGACTTTGGAGCACCGGATTATGGATCGCCAACCCCCGCTTGGGTTGGATGAAGATCTTGGAGCCAGGACGGATCGGTGATACCTGGTGAGGTGAAGACAAGGTAGGAAGATCTTCAGGGGCTTAGTGTTAGGTTTATTTAAGGGGGGTTTGGGTTAGATTAGGGGTATGTGGGTGGTGGGTTGTAATGTTGGGGGGGGGGGGTATTGTATGTTTTTTTTTACAGGCAAAAGAGCTGAACTTCTTGGGGCATGCCCCGCAAAGGGCCCTGTTCAGGGCTGGTAAGGTAAAAGAGCTTGTAATTTTTGTATTTTAGAATAGGGTAGGGAATTTTTTATTTTGGGGGGCTTTGTTATTTTATTAGGGGGCTTAGAGTAGGTGTAATTAGTTTAAAATTGTTGTAATATTTTTCTTATGTTTGTAAATATTTTTTTATTTTCTGTAACTTAGTTCTTTTTTATTTTTTGTACTTTAGATAGTTTATTTAATTGTATTTATATGTAGCAATTGTGTTTATTTAATTTATTGATAGTGTAGTGTTAGGTTAATTGTAGGTAATTGTAGGTAGTTTATTTAATTATTTTATTGATAGGGTAGTGTTAGGTTTAATTATAACTTAGGTTAGGATTTATTTTACAGGTCAATTTGTAATTATTTTAACTAGGTAACTATTAAATAGTTCTTAACTATTTAATAGCTATTGTACCTGGTTAAAATAATTACAAAGTTGCCTGTAAAATAAATATTAATCCTAAAATAGCTATAATATAAATGTAATTTATATTGTAGCTATATTAGGATTTATTTTACAGGTAAGTATTTAGCTTTAAATAGGAATAAGTTATTTAATAAGAGTTAATTTATTTCGTTAGATGTAAATTATATTTAAGTTAGGGGGGTGTTAGTGTTAGCGTTAGACTTAGCTTTAGGGGTTAATCCATTTATTAGAATAGCGGTGAGCTCCGGTCGGCAGATTAGGGGTCAATAATTGAAGGTAGGTGTCGGCGATGTTAGGGAGGGCAGATTAGGGGTTAATACTATTTATTATAGGGTTAGTGAGGCGGATTAGGGGTTAATACATTTATTATAGTAGCGCTCAGGTCCGCTCGGCAGATTAGGGGTTAATAAGTGTAGGTAGGTGTCGGCGACGTTGTGGGGGGCAGATTAGGGGTTAATAAATATAACATAGGGGTCGGCGATGTTAGGGCAGCAGATTAGGGGTACATAGGGATAACGTAGGTGGCGGCGGTTTACGGAGCGGCAGATTAGGGGTTAAAAGTGTAATGCAGGGGTCAGCGATAGCGGGGGCGGCAGATTAGGGGTTAATAAGTGTAAGGTTAGGGGTGTTTAGACTCGGGGTACATGTTAGAGTGTTAGGTG
Source organism: Bombina bombina (assembly GCF_027579735.1). NCBI lineage: Eukaryota > Metazoa > Chordata > Amphibia > Anura > Bombinatoridae > Bombina > Bombina bombina. The sequence goes on along the minus strand of NC_069506.1, from coordinate 197,009,427 downwards.
CAGACGTAGGAAGTGTTTCCCCATAGGAAACAATGGGGCTGCGTTAGGAGCTGAACGCGGCTTTTTTGCAGGTGTTAGGTTTTTTTTCAGCTCAAACAGCCCCATTGTTTCCTATGGGGGAATCGTGCACGAGCACGTTTTTGAGGCTGGCCGCGTCCGTAAGCAACTCTGGTATCGAGAGTTGCATTTGCGGTAAAAATGCTCTACGCTCCTTTTTTGGAGCCTAACGCAGCATTTTTTTGGACTCTCGATACCAGAGTTAAATTTATGGTGCGGCCAGAAAAAAACCCGCGGAGCGTTAACAGCCCTTTTACCGCCGAACTCCAAATCTAGGCCATAATGTTTAGTACAGCACCTTAAATTTTTTCTAATAAAACAAAGGTAAAAGGGGGAGAGGAGACATCAAGCTTCCTGGGATGGGCAGAGACTCCCTAACTTTGCCTAGGGTTGTGGGGGGTAATGGGTTCCCCCTGTCCATAATGGGTAAGATTTGTGAAGGGGGGGCATAAGTACGGGTTGAATACTTGGGTATATATCAATAGGGCCCCTCTGGGGCCCGACGTATTAAGATGGTTTTATATATAAAAAATTAGCATTAGAGATGCAAAAAATATGATTAGTCCCATATACCATATATATTTCCCATGAATATACAACACAAATACTCCAGAAATGTATTCCCAAGTGGAAAATAACAGCCACTCTTAGGCTACTGGGAGTGTTGTGTCACTATAAAAAAGGGGATATTGAAATGGGAGTGTTTTATGAACCACTCTAGAATTGTGGCATTGTGATGACACCAATAAAAGTTAGTACTAAGTCAAGGACCGTAATGGTCTAATAGCTATAATCAATAAGAAGAAAAATACATATATGGCGCCATTGACACTATTAACAAGTTAATGTATTAATTAAAGATAACATATGAACAGTCTAACATTCTGAAGTGCGAATAAAGCTTCCCCCCCTGTCAAGTAACCCACAACTCAGCAGCATGGCCCCTAGTGAAAAACAGCAGCCTCATTTTGACTACCTAGTACCAGGGTTCCCTGAAGAAAGGGGGGTTAGAAGAAGAATATTTATATAAATATCAGCATGCTACATCAGTATAGTGGAGGGAAGCATACTTATAAATATAGTTTCCATTACCTCCTCACAAGATATAAAGAGTCTAGACAGATCGCCCTATCTCGGCCCCCGACAGAGCAAATCTGTGTTTAATATTGAACTATGTGTGAAGAGGAGACTTACACCTATGAGATAAACTATTAAGCTCTCCCTGCAGGACCAGTATACAAACTAACGGCTAGATTTAGAGTTTGGCGTTAGCCGTCAAACCAGCGTTAGGTGCTCCTAACGCTGGTTTTGGCTACCGCCGGTATTTAGAGTCAGTCAGGAAAGGGTCTAACGCTCACTTTCCAGCCGCGACTTTTCCATACCGCAGATCCCCTTACGTCAATTGCGTATCCTATATTTTCAATGGGATCTTTCTAACGCCGGTATTTAAAGTCGTGGCTGAAGTGAGCGTTAGAAATCTAACGACAAAACTCCAGCCACAGCAAAAAGCCAGGAGTTAAGAGCTTTCTGGGCTAACGCAGGTTCATAAAGCTCTTAACTACTGTGCTCTAAAGTACACTAACACCCATAAACTACCTATGTACCCATAAACCGAGGTCCCCCCACATCGGCGCCACTCTATTAAAAATTTTTAACCCCTAATCTGCCGACCGCAAACCGCCGCCATCTACGTTATACTTATGTACCCCTAATCTGCTGCCCCTAACAACGCCGACCACTATATTATATTTATTAACCCCTAATCTGCCGCCCCAACATCGCCTCCACCTACCTACAATTATTAACCCCTAATCTGCCGACCGGACCTCACAGCTACTCTAATAAATGTATTAACCCCTAAAGCTAAGTCTAACCCTAACACTAACACCCCCTAAGTTAAATATAATTTAAATCTAATGAAATAAATTAACTCTTATTAAATAAATTAATCCTATTTAAAGCTAAATACTTACCTGTAAAATAAATCCTAATATAGCTACAATATAAATTATAATTATATTGTAGCTATTTTAGGATTAATATTTATTTTACAGGCAACTTTGTATTTTTTTTAACCAGGTACAATAGCTATTAAATAGTTATTAACTATTTAATAGTTACCTAGTTAAAATAATTACAAAATTACCTGTAAAATAAATCCTAACCTAAGTTACAATTAAACCTAACACTAGACTATCAATAAATTAATTAAATAAAATACCTACAATTATATACTATTAAACCTAACACTTTACTATCAATAAATTAATTAAATACAATACCTACACATAAATACAATTAAATAAACTAACTAAAGTACAAAAATAAAAAAAGAACTAAGTTACAAAAAATAAAAAAATATTTACAAACATTATAAAAATATTACAACAATTTTAAGCTAATTACACCTACTCTAAGCCCCCTAATAAAATAACAAAGCCCCCCAAAATAAAAAAATGACCTACCCTATTCTAAAATTAAAATAGAAAAGCTCTTTTACCTTACCAGCCCTTAAAAGGGCCTTTTGCGGGGCATGTCCCAAAGAATTCAGCTCTTTTGCCTGTAAAAAAAAATATACAATACCCCCCCAACATTACAACCCACCACCCACATACCCCTAATCTAACCCAAACCCCCCTTAAATAAACCTAACACTAAGCCCCTGAAGATCTTCCTACCTTATCTTCACCACGCTGGGTATCACCGATCGGTCCAGACTCCGAAGTCTTGATCCAAGCCCAAGCGGGGGCTGAAGACGTCCATCCTCCGGCTGAAGTCTTGATCCAAGCGGCGGCTGAAGAGGTCCATCATCGGGGCTGAAGTCTTCCTATCCGGGCAGAAGAGGAGATCCGGACCGGTAGACATCTTTATCCAAGCGGCATCTTCTATCTTCTTCCATCCGTCGACGAGCGGCTCCATCTTCAAGACCTCCGGCATGGATCCATCCTCTTCTTCCGACGTCCTAACACAGAATGAAGGTTCCTTTAAGGGACGTTATCCAAGATGGCGTCCCTCAAATTCCGATTGGCTGATAGGATCCGGGCAGAAGAGGAGATCCGGACCGGCAACCATCTTCATCCAAGCGGCATCTTCTATCTTCATCCGATGATGAGCGGCTCTATCTTGAAGACCTCTGGCGCGGATCCATCCTCTTCTTCCAACGTCCTAAGTCCGAATGAAGGTTCCTTTAAATGACGTTATCCAAGATGACGTCCCTCGAATTCCGATTGGCTGTTAGGATTCTATCAGCCAATCGGAATTAAGGTAGGAAAATTCTGATTGGCTGATGGAATCAGCCAATCAGATTCAAGTTCAATCCAATTGGCTGATCCAATCAACCAATCAGATTGAGCTCGCATTCTATTGGCTGTTCCGATCAGCCAATAGAATAGAAGCTCAATCTGATTAGCTGATCCAATCAGCCAATCGTATTGAACTTGAATCTGATTGGCTGATTCCATCAGCCAATCAGAATTTTCCTACCTTAATTCCGATTGGCTGATAGAATCCTATCAGCCAATCGGAATTCGAGGGACGCCATCTTGGATGACGTCCCTTAAAGGAACCTTCATTCTGTGTTAGGACGTTGGAAGAAGAGGATGGATCCACGCCAGAGGTCTTGAAGATGGAGCCGCTCGTCGACGGATGGAAGAAGATAGAAGATGCCGCTTGGATGAAGCCGGAGGATGGACGTCTTCAGCCCCCGCTTGGGCTTGGATCAAGACTTCGGAGCCTGGACCGATCGGTGATACCCGGCGTGGTGAAGATAAGGTAGGAAGATCTTCAGGGGCTTAGTGTTAGGTTTATTTAAGGGGGTTTGGGTTAGATTAGGGGTATGTGGGTGGTGGGTTGTAATGTTGTGGGGGGTATTGTATGTTTTTTTTACAGGCAAAAGAGCTGAATTCTTTGGGACATGCCCCGCAAAAGGTCCTTTTAAGGGCTGGTAAGGTAAAAGAGCTTTTCTATTTGTATTTTAGAATAGGGTAGGGCATTTTTTAATTTTGGGGGGCTTTGTTATTTTATTAGGGGGCTTAGAGTAGGTGTAATTAGCTTAAAATTGTTGTAATATTTTAATAATGATTGTAAATATTTTTTTATTTTTTGTAACTTAGTTCTTTTTTTATTTTTTGTACTTTAGTTAGTTTATTTAATTGTATTTATTTGTAGGTATTGTATTTAATTAATTTATTGATAGTGTAGTGTTAGGTTTAATTGTAGATAATTGTAGGTATTTTATTTAATTAATTTATTGATAGTGTAGTGTTAGGTTTAATTGTAACTTAGGTTAGGATTTATTTTACAGGTAATTTTGTAATTATTTTAACTAGGTAGCTATTAAATAGTTAATAACTATTTAATAGCTATCGTACCTGGTTAAAATAAATACAAAGTTGCCTGTAAAATAAATATTAATCCTAAAATAGCTACAATATAATTATAATTTATATTGTAGCTATATTAGGATTTATTTTATAGGTAAGTATTTAGCTTTAAATAGGATTAATTTATTTAATAAGAGTTAATTTATTTCATTAGATTTAAATTATATTTAATTTAGGGGGTTATTAGTGTTAGGGTTAGACTTAGCTTTAGGGGTTAATACATTTATTAGAGTAGCGGTGAGGTCCGGTCGGCAGATTAGGGGTTAATAATTGTAGGTAGTTGGAGGCGACGTTGGGGGCGGAAGATTAGGGGTTAATAAATATAATATAGGGGTCGGCGGTGTTAGGGGCAGCAACATTACAACCCACCACCCACATACCCCTAATCTAACCCAAACCCCCCTTAAATAAACCTAACACTAAGCCCCTGAAGATCTTCCTACCTTATCTTCACCACGCTGGGTATCACCGATCGGTCCAGGCTCCGAAGTCTTGATCCAAGCCCAAGCGGGGGCTGAAGACGTCCATCCTCCGGCTGAAGTCTTGATCCAAGCGGCGGCTGAAGAGGTCCATCATCGGGGCTGAAGTCTTCCTATCCGGGCAGAAGAGGAGATCCGGACCGGTAGACATCTTTATCCAAGCGGCATCTTCTATCTTCTTCCATCCGTCGACGAGCGGCTCCATCTTCAAGACCTCCGGCATGGATCCATCCTCTTCTTCCGACGTCCTAACACAGAATGAAGGTTCCTTTAAGGGACGTTATCCAAGATGGCGTCCCTCAAATTCCGATTGGCTGATAGGATCCGGGCAGAAGAGGAGATCCGGACCGGCAACCATCTTCATCCAAGCGGCATCTTCTATCTTCATCCGATGATGAGCGGCTCTATCTTGAAGACCTCTGGCGCGGATCCATCCTCTTCTTCCAACGTCCTAAGTCCGAATGAAGGTTCCTTTAAATGACGTTATCCAAGATGACGTCCCTCGAATTCCGATTGGCTGTTAGGATTCTATCAGCCAATCGGAATTAAGGTAGGAAAATTCTGATTGGCTGATGGAATCAGCCAATCAGATTCAAGTTCAATCCAATTGGCTGATCCAATCAACCAATCAGATTGAGCTCGCATTCTATTGGCTGTTCCGATCAGCCAATAGAATAGAAGCTCAATCTGATTAGCTGATCCAATCAGCCAATCGTATTGAACTTGAATCTGATTGGCTGATTCCATCAGCCAATCAGAATTTTCCTACCTTAATTCCGATTGGCTGATAGAATCCTATCAGCCAATCGGAATTCGAGGGACGCCATCTTGGATGACGTCCCTTAAAGGAACCTTCATTCTGTGTTAGGACGTTGGAAGAAGAGGATGGATCCACGCCAGAGGTCTTGAAGATGGAGCCGCTCGTCGACGGATGGAAGAAGATAGAAGATGCCGCTTGGATGAAGCCGGAGGATGGACGTCTTCAGCCCCCGCTTGGGCTTGGATCAAGACTTCGGAGCCTGGACCGATCGGTGATACCCGGCGTGGTGAAGATAAGGTAGGAAGATCTTTAGGGGCTTAGTGTTAGGTTTATTTAAGGGGGTTTGGGTTAGATTAGGGGTATGTGGGTGGTGGGTTGTAATGTTGTGGGGGGTATTGTATGTTTTTTTTACAGGCAAAAGAGCTGAATTCTTTGGGACATGCCCCGCAAAAGGTCCTTTTAAGGGCTGGTAAGGTAAAAGAGCTTTTCTATTTGTATTTTAGAATAGGGTAGGGCATTTTTTAATTTTGGGGGGCTTTGTTATTTTATTAGGGGGCTTAGAGTAGGTGTAATTAGCTTAAAATTGTTGTAATATTTTAATAATGATTGTAAATATTTTTTTATTTTTTGTAACTTAGTTCTTTTTTTATTTTTTGTACTTTAGTTAGTTTATTTAATTGTATTTATTTGTAGGTATTGTATTTAATTAATTTATTGATAGTGTAGTGTTAGGTTTAATTGTAGATAATTGTAGGTATTTTATTTAATTAATTTATTGATAGTGTAGTGTTAGGTTTAATTGTAACTTAGGTTAGGATTTATTTTACAGGTAATTTTGTAATTATTTTAACTAGGTAGCTATTAAATAGTTAATAACTATTTAATAGCTATCGTACCTGGTTAAAATAAATACAAAGTTGCCTGTAAAATAAATATTAATCCTAAAATAGCTACAATATAATTATAATTTATATTGTAGCTATATTAGGATTTATTTTATAGGTAAGTATTTAGCTTTAAATAGGATTAATTTATTTAATAAGAGTTAATTTATTTCATTAGATTTAAATTATATTTAATTTAGGGGGTTATTAGTGTTAGGGTTAGACTTAGCTTTAGGGGTTAATACATTTATTAGAGTAGCGGTGAGGTCCGGTCGGCAGATTAGGGGTTAATAATTGTAGGTAGTTGGAGGCGACGTTGGGGGCGGAAGATTAGGGGTTAATAAATATAATATAGGGGTCGGCGGTGTTAGGGGCAGCAGATTAGGGGTACATAGGGATAATGTAGGTTGCAGCGGTGTTTGGAGCAGCAGATTAGGGGTTAATAATAAAATGCAAGGGTCAGCGATAGCGGGGGCGGCAGATTAGGGGTTAATAAGTGTAAGGTTAGGGGTGTTTAGACTCGGGGTACATGTTAGGGTGTTAGGTGCAGACTTAGAAACTGTTTCCCCATAGGAAACAATGGGGCTGCGTTAGGAGCTGAACGCTGCTTTTGTTTCCTATGGGGGAATCGTGCACGAGCACGTTTTTGAAGCTGGCCGCGTCCGTAAGCACCGCTGGTATTGAGAGTTGCAGTGGCGGTAAATTATGCTCTACGCTCCTTTTTTGGAGCCTAACGCAGCCCTTCTGTGAACTCTAAATACCAGCGGTATTTAAAAGGTACGGGGAAAAAAAGCCAGCATTAGCTACGCGGGTCGTTACCGACAAAACTCTAAATCTAGCCGTAAGTACTCCAGGATACCAACTAGAAGAAAGGGAGCTCCAAGGCAGTGAATGAAGACTGTGTCTATAATGAGGAATACCTATTTAGATTTCTCATTGAAAAGCTTATGTGTACAAGATATTTAAGTAACAATACTAATACATTCATAGGTTAGGGAGAACATAGATACTAAATCATAGATACTAAAGCATCACTACAAATAGAGGCCCAATAGACCCTACCTATGCAAATAAGGAACAACATGTATGAGTCTTAAAAAGTTGGTTGAAGCTAGGCCTGTACTCAGTCATCAGATAGTTTAGACTTCACAAGAGTTGCCGGTTGTTGGGGAAAAAAACATGAGATAGCCACAAGAGTTCACAGTTAGAGGCTTCCAACCCCACCGGAATCAGATCTAAATATCAACCGAGACCAACTCTACACACCTGTACCAGCAGTTGTGTAGCACATCCATCCGAAAAGATCCCTGGAAAAGTCTGTAGGGACTCCAACCGACAAAGTGTGTAGGCCAGAACTCTGAGGCAAGGTTATAGAAACGTCTTTTATGAAGATAGGTTATTCCCAGCTTGGATCACATATGAGTGTGTATGTGCTATGAGTTTTTGTTCACATATGATAAAGAGGAGAATCCATAAGTTGTAACACCAAGTGCTTTCTTATGTAATTCGCAGAGTTTAACTCCCCAAGACATGGCAGGCTTGTTTTATAGATGTGATCCTAAGCAGTTTTATATTGCTATTAATTATACATGTTGAGGTGGGTAATGTGCCCAAATATTTGTGATATACAGTATGTAGAGGAATTCAGTTTCTTGCTCTTTATGTGAAAAACATCTGCAATTTATGACTCAGCGATATAGTATTTTCCTCCTGAGATTGACCGCAACAGATCCATAGTTAGTAATCGTTAAACTACTATGCAGGCCAGCCGTGTTGCGTAATTGTTTAATCCCTTGCCTCAGGGTTATGTTATGCCCTCCAATCTATATTAAACTTCATTCCCCATAGCTTACCGGGTGCTTAGGCCATCTGTGTCTCTGTCGTACTGCGTAATGCCATGTGGTTAAGATGGTGCTTGTTGTCAGCCTTCACTGTTTTGCGGGACCAGTCTCTCTGGTCTCTAGATGGCTATATTCTACCGTTTTCCAAAGCAGGTTTGTGCAGGCGATGTTCTACTGCTATTTTTTGTTATATACTTTCAGCTATAATGGAGATTTAGGGCTTCTGCATGGCGTAGGAGCAGTAGCTCACTTACAGTGCAGCTGCCTCCATTGAGTGCTGTCCCCGCCCCCCCCCAGCTTATTTACATTTTTACCTGCTTTGAGACTGTCTGAACTAAGTTACCTGTCTGCACAGAAACTTTGTCTTTCATCTATCTGCATTGCTAATTAATCTGATCAATACCTAAAATCCTTGTACCGGTTTCATTATACCAAAATGGAAAGACTCACACAGACAAAACACAACTTTAGCCCCAGAACCTGGCATCTCTGCACATCTGCTCCCAACACCATAACCCACTCCCTTGAAGAGCGTGACAGGCAATGTGTGTCCCTTTGGAAATAATAGTCCACCCAGCATGTCCATCAATTGAAGAAAGTTTTGTCTGTTTTTTCCAACTTTATTTATATCATTTTATTACTGTCCATGAACAAGCACTTTTTCTAAAGCTAATCTTTTATTTTTCACCTGTTAATGTCCAAGAAATAGCTAGATTTATACCTGAACAAACAATAATATCTCCTAGAAAGTAATTTTTCTATTTATTTTTTATAAAAAAAATCTGATATATGATATCATATATAAATTAATGTGTATTTGTATTTCTAGAAATCATTATATGCTTATCTCATGTTTTTTTGATTATTAATGCTAGAATTTGTACATATATCTTTGTTCATACTTGTGTATATATATATATATATATATATATATATATATATATATATATATGTTATGTCAGAAATCTTTTGCAAACATATTTACATGTCCCTAAATTCTTTTTTTTTCGTTCTAAACAATGTTGTCTTTCATAGCTCCGAATATGAAAATAAAGTTGCAAAATATATCTCCATATTTATTAAAGTTGATGCTCCAGAAAAGTCTCTATTTTTCAGATATGCGAATAAAGTGACTTATGTTCACTCGCAAGTTTTAGAATTTTGCGAATCAATTGTCTGGAAATGCCTAATACTTCTATTAAACGTATACACTTTTCATACACGCCCTTTTTTATTCGTAATTATCTTGTATTTATCAAAATTGTCGCATGTCATATTCACTTTTTCTATATTCACCAATTTTGAGGTTGCGAAATAGTGGAAAAGCGCAAGTAGTTGTTTTTTGTTGTTCTTGGTTGCAATGGAAAATTTCCTTTTTCTTGTGGTTATTGCTGTTTCTCGAAACAGAAATCGCCCACAACAGGTCGTAGAGCAAGATGCGGATCAAGAAAGAAGAAGAAGGGTTCCAAGAATTTTTCGTTTACGAATTGGTTTGGAAGCCCTTTCTGACCAAGAAGTAAAAAGAAGATTCAGACTGAATAGACAGTCCTTAATTAATTTATATCATCTAGTTGAGGCTGATATCGACCCAAAGACAGGAAGGACCCATGCTCTTCCAGGCATGATAAAATTATTGGCTGTTATCCATTTTGTGGCTACTGGGTCTTTCCAATCCCTCAGTAGTATTGTTGTGGGCCTCAGTCAACCTTCTTTTTCAAGGCATCTGACACATGTGCTCAAAGCTATTTTGAAGCATTTAAAATTATTTATTCATTTTCCTAATAATGCTGAAGGTTGGCAAAGTTTGAAAACTAATTTTTTTAAAGTTGCTGGTATGCCCAATGTCTTAGAGGCTATTGATTGCACACACATCCAATTGAGACCTCCGCAACACAAAGAAGAGCAGTTTAGGAATCGGAAACATAACCATTCCTTCAATGTACAAATGGTTTCTGATGCAAAGCTTAAAATAATGAGTGTCCGATCAAATTTTCCTGGGTCATGTCATGACTATTATATTCTTCAACAGTCGGCACTTTATCGTATGTTTGAGTCTGCAGAGATGCCTGATGGATGGCTATTAGGTAATTATGTATATTATTCCTTTGTTTGATAGTCTATTTCACATTTCATTTTCCACTTTGTTTCCTTTTATTGGAAATGTTTTCTAATTAATTTACAATGTTTCTCTTTGTTAGGAGACAGTGGATATCTGGCTCATGACGCCATTTACAAATCCAAGAACCGACACTCAGAAAAAATATAATGATGCTCATCGGAGCACTCGCTCATCCATTGAACGCACAAATGGTTTATTAAAAACTAGATTTAGGTGTCTAGATAGATCCGGTGGGGTGCTGCAATATGAACCGTGCAAGGTATCCGATATAATTTTGGTGTGCTGCATTTTGCACAACATAGCGCTGCAAGATGGAGATGGGGATGTCACTGTCCTCAGTTATAATGATGACAATGAAGATCTTGATGCTTCAAGAGATTCCACCGCTGGTGGTGTAGAAGTTCGGAATAACCTTTTTGCTAGATATTTCTCATGTTAGTATATTTTATTATCGTTATAAACAATACCTTTTTTAATTAGTTTGTGCTTTTCCCAATTTAAAATATATAACATTTTTCTTCTTTTTAAAGGAATCAAATGCGGTGTCAAGAAAATAAAGAAGAATGAATCCAGTTCAAGCTATATCGATTTAATAGTTTTGTTAATCGCTCATTAAAAAAATTTGTTAAATACATATTTATTTATGTTATCTTGTTATTTTTTGGACAAAAGCATCATGGGTACATTAATTGGTTATCCGTTACAATCTTCAAAAAAATTAAATTAATATTTGATTGCCTATATGGATCTTAAAAGCGAAATTTTTACAATAATGTCCCTTTAACCCTTCTTTTTAGCATTCATCATTTTTAGATGAAAATTAATTTTGAAAAGAATACCAAAAGAACAAAGCTGAATTGTTGATAAAAGTAAATAGTGTTTTTTTTTTTTGGCAATGAAAATACCTATCTGAATCTTGAAAGTTTATTGCTTTTATGACTGTCCCTTTAATGGGTAAGGATTTGCAGACAACAATATACTGCTTCAAATAGTATATAAAGCGAATGTTGAAAATTGGATAGTATATAGCACATTCGCTTTATATACTATTTGAAGTAGTATATTGTTGTCTGCAAATCCTTACCCATTAAAGGGACAGTCATAAAACCAATAAACTTTCCAGATTCAGATAGGGCTTTTCATTGACAAAAAAAAACACTATTTACTTTTAGCAACAATTCAGCTTTGTTCTTTTGGTATTCTCAGTTGAAAGTAAAAGCTAAGGTTATGCTCACTTCTTAGAACTTGAAGGCTGCCTCTTATCACATGCTTATTTAATTGCTTTTCACCACAGGGGAGAGCTAGGTTGTGTAAACCATATAGGTAACATAGTTATCACGTCGGGGGCTTGTTGCAAAACTTGCACTAACTGTCTATAAAGATAGTCAGTAGCTAATAAAATGTCATGTGATCAGGGGGTTGTCAGAAGATCCTTGGAAACAAGGTATTCACATATGGAAAAAGTATATTAAAGGCTCATAATAATAAATTGTTGCTTAAACTCATTTTCAATGGGATTGGAATACTTAAGTACATCTTAACATAAAATACCTTTCTTACAGTTATGCTGCATCATATTCAATTGTTTCAACATTTTTTTATATCATGTCCCTTTAAAATAAAGGTGTAACCAATACTGTTATATTAAAGGTCCATTATATACAAATGTTCAAACCCCAAAACTTCAAAATTGTTGAATGGGTAATATAGGGATTAGTTTTGGCTGTCCCTTTAAAATCAATTAAATCCCTTTAATAATTGATGGGAAAAAATAAATTCATAGACAGTGGAGGAGAAGAGTATCCTTTTATGATGGAGGAAAAGAGCTTCCTTGTCTCTTTAGTGCAGTGTCTTACATAAAGTTTTTTTTAAAATATACATATTAATTGAAAAAAAAAAACCCTCAGTTAAACATTATTATTAAAAGCCATAAGTATCATAAATACTAATAACAATGATGCAAAAATATTTATTTAAGTATCCTTAATTTTTTAAAAGTATCTTAAATGTCTAAATTATAGACAATAAAAACAAAACAAAAAAAAAACATGAGCCAATAAAAGCGCATGTTTTCCTATTTTTGGATCAGAGTGTAAAATGCCTTTTACCAGGAAGCCCAAATTCACTCTGGGAGAGCTTATTATAATTACTGCATTTATGAGGAAATATTTTCCAAAAAGAATTGGGGGGTATATGGTGTCATTCAAGACCATAGAAATATTATTTTGTCTGAAATGACCCGTAGCAGGGTCCGCAGAGTGGCTGGGTTTAGAAGGAGCCAGCGTGACTGTCTTAAACGATTTTCTGATCTAAGCAGAAGAGATAATCAGGCCCATTTATCAAGCTCCGTATAGAGCTTGAAGGGCCGTGTTTCTGTGGAGTCTTCAGACTCGCCAGAAACACAACTTATGAAGCAGCGGTCACAAAGACCGTTGCTCCATAACCCTGTCCACCTGCTCTGAGCAGGTGGACAAGAATCGCCGAAAATCAACCCGATCGAGTACGATCGGGTTGATTGACACCCCCCTGCTGGTGGCCGATTGGCCCTGAGTCAGCAGGGGGCGGCGTTTGCACCAGCAGCTCTTGTGAGCTGCTGGTGCAATGTTAAATGCGGAGAGCGTATTGCTCTCCGCATTTAGCGAGGTCTCGCGGACCTGATCCGCAGTGTCGGATCAGGTCCGTAAGCCCTTTGATAAATGGGCCTGAAAGACTTAAAAAGATCTATTATAAGATTTCTTCGAGAATGTAAGTATATTATAAGGATTATTTATTTTCTGTGCACTAAGAATTAAATATATATTTGAGTCAAGGTACATGTTACATTCTATTATATTTGATTCAATTATTTTTTTTTTAGTTTGCCCTAACAAGAAATGTTTTTATTATGCACAAGTAAAAACAATGTCATGTAGCAATAATGCTATTGCGCACTATATAATTGTTTTTAAGAAAAGGAAATCTTAATTTAATATTTATTTTTTTCTTGGATCAGACAGGAGAGAAAAATTAAACAAAAGATATGCTAAATATCTGAAGGATATGGAGGTTATTAGTGACAAAACTTCTGGATCCTCACCTATGCCCTTAGTTACACTAGCAAATAGGAAAATTTCTGAGATTGAAAATCCTTTAGAAGCTAATACAGAAGGTATGGTAAATTTTGTAAGACTTTTTTATACACTCTGTTATTGATTACTCATATATAACCAAAAGTGTTTTACATAAATTTTATTTGTATAATACCCATGAAATAATGTCCCCAAATTTTGTAAAATTACAAAAAAGCAAAATAGGTTATCATGTTAATGTCCAATGCCCTCTCTCTATCTCCCTCTCTTTTGCTGTCTCTCTCTCTTTCTTTTGCTCTCTCTCTCCCCTTTCTCCCCCTCTCTTTTGCTTTCTCTCTCCCCTCTCTCTTGCTCTCTCTCTCTCCCCTTTCTCCCCCTGTCTTTAGCTGTCTCTCTCCCCTTTTTTTTGCTCTCTCTCTCCCATTTCTCCCCCCTCTCTTTTGCTGTCTCTCTTGCTCTCTCTCTCTCCCCTTTCTCCCCCTCTCTTTAGCTGTCTCTCTCCCCTTCTTTTGCTCTCTCTCTCCCCTTTCTCCCCCTCTCTTTAGCTGTCTCTCTCCCCTTCTTTTGCTCTCTCTCTCTCCCCTTTCTCCCCCTCTCTTTAGCTGTCTCTCTCCCCTTCTTTTGCTCTCTCTCTTTCCCATTTCCCCCCTCTCTTTTGCTGTCTCTCTCCCCTCTCTCTTGATTTCTCTCTCCCCTTTCTCCCCTCTCTCTTTTGCTGTCTCTCTTCCTCTCTCTACCCGCTATGTCTTTTGAGCTCTCTCACACCCGGAAACGCCAACCTCACACCACCCTCACACCCGGTCAGTCCCAGCAAAGATTGCAGGTCTCTACTGCGCATAACAGCTTTGGACAAACACAAAAGGCCTATATTATATATATATTTTTTTTTTTGTTATAGAAGCAGCAGGAGAAATTGCAATGGAAGAGCCCGATTTTGTTCTTCCTATCAAAAGACCCAAAATTATGGTAGAACATTCTTCTGAATCCAATTCTGTGGGTTTCGAAGGTTGGTTTTTGTATTTGTAATATATTGATTGTACTTTTCAATATGCATCTTTCTTTGAATATGGTAATCCGTTTCATTAATTTGTTTTATTCATAGATGAAGTGGAACCAGAAGAATCAAGTTCAACAAGAAACATTGGTACACGTAAGTACAAATTATTTACTTTTGTTTTTAGTCCTCATTATTGTTTAGTTTATATATATATATATATATATATATATATATATATATATATATATATATATATATATATATATATATATATATATAACACACATATATATATATATATATATATATATATATATATATATATATATATATATAAAATCTATTTATAAACAAAAATGTATCCATTCTAGGATGTTTGTGGAAATGTTCTATATAACTACTTAATTTTTGAAAACCAACCAAAATAAAATTCAAATATGCATTTGGATACAGCATAAAATTTGAAACATTTCTAATTTACTGATATTTTCAATATACAAACTTAGATAATTTGAGTAAATTATAAAGTGTATTCAAATTGTCAGTTCTATATGAATCATGTAATGTTGATTGTCACATTAATATATATTATAAACTTAACTTTATAAAAATTGTTCAAAATGAATGTTAAATCTTACTAACAATTTTTTAAATATATTTTTTAATCTTTAACAGAGATAGTTGAAGAAGAACTTGGACTGATCTCAAGAGAGACAATAATTGCTGAATTTGATCGTTTAGAAGTAATGATGCACACAATTACAAGAAGCATTCAAAATTTTAGAAGGGCCATCACTGAGCAAATGCATTAAAAAAATAGTAACCAAAAAAAATTATGTTTCTATGTTTGAATTATACTTGCATTTTTTGTTTATGTTCTATAAAAATTGTTCTATTTTAATATATGTGTCTGTTATTTTTAAAAAAATGTAAAGATTAAGAAAAGATAAATACAGTCAAATGGCATTTATATTTTTTAATTGAAAATATGATATGTTATAACTAATAACCAACATTTAATACATTAACTGTTTAAAAAAAAAAAAAAACTTTAAGAAAACCAAAAAAAAAAAAAAATCAATGATTCTCATTTCTTGTTTGGAAAATATTCACTAGTAATGCAAGCAACCTATTTGTCTCTTGACGTGCAAGTAAACTCTGCCTGTCAATTTCCAAGCGTTCACTTTGCAGGTCACTCCTCTGTTGAAAAAAAGCCCTTTGTTCGTTCTGAAAATTTGTGGCTAATTGTAGAATGTTAACCAAATTTAATGTTATTGCTTCTTCAGTTGGTGGTTGCGCTTCTTGGTGGATATCTTCGTGTACATCTCCAATTTCTTCTTCAGGTACATCTACATTTGTACTTGCGGAATGTACTGGAGATGTCTCCTGAATTGGTTGTAAATTCAGAACGTATTCGACATTTTCAGAATCATCTATAATAAAGATAAACAATAATTTCATTTTGACAATGCTACCTATTATAGATTACTATCATCTTTCACTGAAACTATGACAATGAAATTTAAGATTGATGAGAATTTAAAAGGACAGAATACACATGTTTCAGCATCTTCAGAGTATTATTAATTCTATTGTTATCTATATGTTATAAGCTGGAATGAAAATCTTAGCATCCATCACATTTTAGTTTCAGCACCATGGTCAGTGCTTCCAATAAACAAGCACTAACCATGGTGCTGATCCTAAAATGGGATGGATGCTAAGATTTACATTCCAGCTTATAAAATATAGATAGCAATATAATTAATAAAAACTGAAAAATGTAGTGAAATTGAAAGTTGCTTATAATTTCATGCTGTAGCTGAATCTCAAAAAAAAAAAAAAAAATAGGTTGTGTCCATGTTATAATGTTTTAATATGATATGCACACAAAAACAATAAAGTATACATTTAAATTGATTTAGCTTTACCTTCAAAAAGGAGCAATGTTTCCTCTCCTTCAATATTCTGATCATTCTCATTCTCTTCTTTAAAAAAAAAAAAAAAAAAAAATTATAGAGGCAAAATACATATAGCAACCTCTTGAGGGACAATATAGGCACAAATACCTACCAACTTCTTGCAGGACGCTGCTGCAAGCGTCAATCTCTGTTAATGCATGAGCATCTGATTGTGTAGGCGGGGATCCTATAAAAAAAAAGGTTAATCAATAGCCAAGATTAATGTAATATATCCATTAAAGTGAAATAAGCAATGCACAAAATTGGAAATATATTACTGCATTATTTAAGTTACTTCCATTACAAACAAAAAGTGAAATACAGATTGAACATCGAGTGTGCTTTTCAACAAAGGATTAAAAAAACACAAAAATAAATGTAATATAACAAAAAAAAAATGTATTTGAAATCAATCTGCAGTAATGAGTTAGGAAAATAAAAAAATGTATCGATTTCAATTAGGATTTAAATACTTCATTAGCAATATAAATATAATAATAATAATAGTTTACCTGCATAATCGTCTGT
This sequence comes from Bombina bombina, assembly GCF_027579735.1. Classification (NCBI taxonomy): domain Eukaryota; kingdom Metazoa; phylum Chordata; class Amphibia; order Anura; family Bombinatoridae; genus Bombina; species Bombina bombina. The sequence continues at coordinate 196,992,351 of NC_069506.1, read as the reverse complement.
GTCTCCTTGGACTTCAATTCCCTCCACAACCTCAGGCCCCATCAAATGAAGCACTTTCTTCTCATACTCCATTAGATCAGCAGTATATCCTGGACCGCCCCTGTACCTCTTGCTGAACGTTTTTCTTTGGATAGTTTCATTTTAATTATTCTTTTTGGCTCAACTGCTGATTAAGAAAAGCACTAGGTACACACATACAGCGCACATATGGAAGTTGCAAACGCTGCTTTGAGCCAAAACCTAGGTGCATAGAAAATCACTGCAATCAAGCGCATATAATTGCCTTATCCTTGTTATTCATTACTAAAGATATGCTTTAAAGTACACTTTGGATTGTTGGAAATGCTGTCCTGGTTCAGCTTCTTATAATTTCTACAATCAAGTGAATTTGTCTTTGCTTTTCAGTACATCACGTGCAATAGATATTTTTGGAGACCTTATGAAGATGTAACCTTTGGCTGAGAATTATAGCCAGTGAACTTTTAGTTTACACCCTTTTATAGAGGCCTCTTATAAGGGTTAATACCATTTTTGACTTTTTTATTTACAGGGGATCATCCGGGCGAATTATTTGTTGCCATACAATACATGTATATAACTATATGCTTTGATTTATGATAAACATATATCTAAAATTGTCTTTTCTCTATGTGTCTGCTTTCATATACTTGAGGGTTTGATCTTTTATCTTTTAGTTTAACCCCTTGATGACCACAATGTACCCTGTATGTCACTGGTCGTTAAGGGTTTTTTCAGGACATAATAGCAAAAGTCTAGCAAGAACACGCTATTAATGCCCTCCCTCCAGCAGGCTTTGTGGCATAGAGCAGTCTCAATGCTGGTGGAAAGACCGCACTATAAAACAATCAAGTCCCAAAAAAAGGCCAGCGACATACAGGGTACGTCGCTGGTCCTTAAGGGGTTAATTTTGTGAGATAGCATTGTGCTGGACTATGAGTTACTTTCTTTTCTTTGATAGTGATAATTTAGCTTATTAACTCTCCTTGCACAAGTGGAAGCCAATTTTCTGGGGGGTTTATACCCCATTTCCCTTCCACTTTTTTGGTTCACATTACTTAGGAGTGTAGTGCTGATACATTATTTTATATATATATATATATATATATATATATATATATATATATATATATATATATATATATATATATATATGTAAATATATATAACAACAAAACAAATTATAAATAAAAATATATATTATGAAAAAGAACAATGAAAAGAAATAGTTTTAGCGACCAAATGAGGGAAACTTTACAGTGTGCAGAAGCGCCAATAAAGGGGCAGAATAAAAACAACTTTAATCATAAATAAGAAATAACAATAAGAAACAATCACGTGTTTAATTTATTTTATTTTAATAGGACAATAACAATAATAACAATTAAACTATTTCCGGGAGTTAAAGTCATGATAATAACTTGCGAGTTATAAATAAAGTGAAAATCCTTGCATTCTCTGAGAAACTATACTAGTCATTCGCTTGTCATAGCAAAAAACTTTTGCACGAAATTAGTCTCAACAATAATGATAAATATTGGTGAATAATTGGATTTCGGAAATTGCGAATAGCTACGAAAATTTCTGCGACTTTTTTTGCGCATTTTTTCGGAGCTTGATAAATCTTGCCCTATGTGTATATAGTGTAAATATATAATTATTCTGAACAAGAATAATTGTGAATATAACATGTAATCAGGGTATCATATGGATATTTTAAGAGCTGGAACAGTTTTCTTTTTGCACCTGTGTATCACTTCCCGATTAAGTCTAGTTTTAAACATTACTCCTACACAGGTGTTAAAAATGGGCTGGCATTTAAGATGACATTTCTTAATGAAAATTAAATTTAAGAGAAGAAAGGAAATTAAGAGGTGATTTTAATTTCTGCTGTATCTGATTCATGACAGTTTAATGTTAGGTAGACTATCCCTTTGAGCTATCAGTTTAAGATTATTCGATTATTAAAATCATTGTCAAAAATATTACACTGTGTGGCCTAATGTCATAATCAATGTTTATCTTTAATACTAATTTCACATATACATACATACTTTCAAGTATAATACACAATGTAACAAATGGCACTTACAAGTTCTGATTCGTTAGTGATAGAAAATGTATATTTAAATCAGATTGGTTGATTTCATTAATCACGTGATTATGCATTTCCCAATAAAAAGTGGTGGAAAATGTTACTAGTTTGTGGATTGTTTAGGAGTTTTTGTGTCAAATTTGGTGCAAAGTATTGCATCAAATTTTGTGTGAAGTGGACAGTGGGACTTGTATTCCATGCGTTAAACATGGTGCAAATAGATTTATCAAAAAAAGGAAGTTAGCTATATTATGTAAAGTATTTATTTCATTTTTATCCCTATATCTACTAGTGCTGCTGCCAGACAGGCATTACCTGTCATTATAGGGGGTTTAGTCATTATAAACATTATAAACTTACATGGCAGGCTAAAATGATGGAAAAACAAATAAGAATAAATAAGAATAAACCAAAGATTTCTAAAAATGCTTTTGAAATTATAACTCCCTACTTGATTTTATTTAGTAATAAGGGCAGATTTTAATATACTTTGTACAAAAGTTTAAAGGGACATGAAACATTTTTTATTATACTTCCTGATTCAGATGGTTCAGTAATATCCTCTTTCCGTGTCATAAAAGTATTGCAAATTTAGAAATATTCTGCATATTCATTGTTAAAGGGACATTATACACTCAAAACAATATGGGGTATTTAAATAAAGCATATAAAGATAATAAACTTTGTCATTCACATGTATAATCAATTTTGCCTTAACAGCTGCTAAAAAGGATAATAAAGTTGGAAGTAATGTAACTACATAAGTCAATACGTCCATAATACGACTAGGCGATTGAGCAAGCATTTGTCCCTCACTCCCTAGCAAGTACAAGCCCTGCAGGGACAGCTGTGAGCATTATGCGTGATTCATAGGGATAATAAAAGCCTATACCTATATTTAATGTGTGGGACTAATGACACATCGCACCGAGCGTCAGTTTACAGTGCGGTATAGGGCTATATTATGTCCGCTCTAAATATCCAAGCATAACGCTCACAGCTCTCCCTGCAGGGCTTGTACATGCCTCTGCTTTATCACCAGCATCTCCCTAAGTGGGTTGTCTGCTCTCAATAGGCGGAAGCTCGGCTGCATCGCCATCAATTAGCTGGGATTAGCTTGCTTGCCCATGCTGTGTTCTGTGTATGCGATTATTTTATAGGCTATTTGTACTGTGATTTTACATCTGCAACGGTAAATGCTGGTTGCGGCTGATGATAGATTCTGCAATAGTGTTATGAAATTATGTAACAAACACAAACAAATGGCTATGTTTTCACTTTCAAGACGGACTGAAAATAATTATAATTTTACAGCTCAGACTTTGAACTATTTGACCGCTGCTTCATAACTTGTGTTTCTGGCGAGCATGCAGGCTCGCCAGAAACACGAAAAACCTCAAGCCCCCATGTGTTTGTAATAGCTGACTAATAAAGACAAAAAACTATAACCTATAGGAGCTATGTCAATACATTTAAATATAATATTTAAATGATATGCATTTTCATGTATAAGGCATATTATAATCATTGTATAGAAATTAAACAGCTTTTTTTGCGTGTCCTGATTTAAAACAATTATTGAGAACATGCAAAAAGTTTAATTTATATACAAACATTTAAATATTAAGCATTATACATGAAAATGTGTATCATTTAAAATTGTATAGAAATATAATAATACTCTAAACTATTAACCCCTTACATGCCCTCACCTATCTAAAAGTCCCCTTAAAAAAAAGTCCACGAAAATAAAGACATTATATTTAAACTAAAACCTACTCTTACAATTGTCCCCCGAAAATGGCACTTTCTAAGGCATTGCCCTAAAGTAATTAAGCTCTTTTACTTGGCAAAAATATGCCTATTCTAAAACCAAAGTAGTTCCATCACCCCACAAATAAAAAGCCTATCTTAAAAAACTAAATGAAATATTACCCTGATAAAGGCATTTGGTAGGGTATTGCCCTAAAGTGATTTAGCTCTATAGTGATTTTAAAAAAATACCCTAATCTAAAAAAAAAAAAACTACTCTAAAAAATCCCTATTCTAAAAAAAAAAGATTGCCCTGAAAAGGACTTTTGGTAGGGCAGTGGTCTAAAGTGAATATAGTTAAATGCCCTATTCTAAAAAATATCTTATTACATACATATATGTTAGGTAGTTAAGTAGCGTAGGGGTTGTTTGTGTTGGGTTCTGTGGTGGTTTAGGGTTTAATAGTTTAGGGGTTTCTTGCGTTGGGGTTTGTGGTGGTATAGGTTTATTGCAGTGGGGGTTTGTAGCAGTTTAGGGGTTAAGTATTGAAGAGTTGGTTTGGTGGGTTATGGTAGTTTAGCGGTACATAGGTATATTTATTAGGCTCAGTGCTATATATTTAAAAGGGATCCTTTACTTTGCATCGCCAATGTCGGTGCAGATGCTGCTTGGAATATTTCGCCAGCATCACCACCCATTGCTAAGTATAGTAATAACGCCTCTCTGCAATGTTGCCTTTAAACATTAATGTCAGCACGTTTGAATATTTTGCCACCTTTCTCAACATCATGTTGGATCGCTTTTAAATATATAGCCACCTCACAACACTTTCGATCATCAGGGCCTTATGCTGTTGTGGATATGTATGTATGAAGTGTTTTAAACTTATGTTTAATAAAACAGTTTAAGGGATTAGAAAGTTTTCATTATTCCATGCACAAATAATGAAACAGTTAATGCATTGGCAGTTTAAATGACGACTTTGCTTTTAAAGATGACAATAATATTGCAAGCTAGCTAAGGCTTTGGATAAATGGCAATAAAATAAAGTTTGGTTTAACATTGCTCCTCAGCTCCAAATATGATATAGGGGCCTATCTATCAAGCTCCGAATGGAGCTTGATGCCCCGTGTTTCTGGCGAGCCTGCAGGCTCACCTGAAACAGCAGTTATGAAACAGCGGTCGCAAAGACCGCTGCTCCATAACCTGTCCGCCTGCTCTGAGCAGGCGGACAGACATCGCTGGAAATCAATCCAATCGAGTACGATCGGGTTGATTGACACCCCCTGCTGGTGGCCCATTGGTCTGCAGGGGGCGGCGTTGCACCAGCAGCTCTTGTGAGCTGCTGGTGCAATGCTGAATACGGAGAGCGTATTGCTCTCCGTTTTCAGCGAGGTCTGGCGGACCTGATCCGCACTGGCGCATCAGGTCCGCCAGATTTTCTTAAATAGGGGCCATAGGCTCATATAGACATTGCATAACACTGTGAGAAACTTATATTATGACTTATTAACATGTTTATCGCCAACTAGATTGACACAGTCTAGATGCTGATGGGCTGTGTGAAAGACTTTGTAAGCAAAGATTGATTAAACCTGTATGCAAATGATACTTTAATAGGGACTAAAAGTGAATGCAGAAAGATTTGTTAGCAGAGCTGCTCCCAAGCCGAACAAAGACTTGGACAACCAGCTGTTGACAGAAGAGTTTGCTGAAACATCTTCCACAAAAGTGTTTTGTCACCTCATGAGATGAGGAGAAGTTCCTCCTTTGTGTGTTTACAGTGATCTGTCTTTCTGCCAGTGTATGTCATCTTTAAAGAAATATACAACCCAAAATTGCAATGTAAGTTTAAAAAACTTTCTAATTCACTTCTATTTTCAATTTTTCTCTGTCTCTTGGTATCTTTTGTTTGCAGGAACATAAACTCAGAAACGTTCACAAGTCTGGAGCAATATATGGCAGCAGTTTAGCAAAAATGTTATTCATTTGCAACAGCACTTGGTGGCAGCACAACTTCCTGCCACAAAGTTCTCCAGACACCTTCCTAGGTATCTCTTCAACAAAGAATACAATGGGAATGAAGAACATTTTATATAAAAAAGTAAATTGGAAGCTTTTTTAAATTGTATGCTCTGTCTGATTCCTAAACGAAAATTTATTTCCAATGTATGGAGAGTACACAATTCCATTCATTACTATTGGGAAATTCACCGCCTGGCCACCAGGAGGAGGCAAAGACACCCATACCTATACTCCCCCAGTAATTTTTGCCTCTGTAACTAGGAGTAAGTGAAGATCGTGCTCTGAAGAAAATCAAGTCCTTTAATGGGTAGCTACCCTTTAAGATAGGACTGGGGTTAATGCTGTGTAAACCTCTTAGTAAGCATATTGGTAGCTGTAAGCTGCTAGATGTCACAGGGAACTTCTCTGTCCTCCTTCTAGCAATCAGTGCTTACACCCCCATCAGACAACCATTGTTAAGATTACACTGCTTTCCTTTCTATCTCAGGTCCCTGTCAGAAGTCTGGATGAAGCTGTCAAACTTGAAAGGCTGTGTCTGCTCCACAGCAGAGACCCTGGAGGGTAAGTCTTTTTTTTATATACATATCTGGGATATAAGAAGCAAGGACTGAGATTTTATTCAGGGACCGGGTGGGACCTGATATCCCTCAGAAGGGTCTGTATACTTTATTTGAGATTATACAGGATTAATTCCTTTACTCTGGCTAGTGCCTATAGGTAAAGGGAACTAGGTTCCATGAAACTATTTAGATCCGTAGGTGTAGACAGGGCTTCTATGCCTCATTTTATTTAAAGTCCCTCTCAGTTTAGATTGTTGTTTGCCATATACAGCATCCCTTGTGGCGCTCCCTTTCACGGGCTGGCAGACTGGAACTTTTGGCCCTAAATCAGCTCGGTAGTCAAGTCTACTCTCTCTGAGGGCATCTGACATCTGTTTTCATGGTGGATACTGTGTATTAGGGTGTTGCGGCACACAAGTAGTTTTGGTTTACAGCCCTGATGATACAACAAGCGGCATCAGTGTCTATCACCTAGGCTTAACTTATTTTTGGGTGTCCTGTCTAGCGTACATTTAGCTAGATCTACCTATACCTATAAAGAAATACAATGAGGCCTATTTACTAAAGGTCTTGTGGACCTGATCCGACAGTGCAGATCAGGTCCGCAAGACCTCGCTGAATGCGGAGAGCAATACGCTCTCTGTATTCAGCATTGAGCTGCTGGTGCAATGCCACCCCCTGCGGACTCGTGGCCAAAGGGCCGCCAGCAGGGGGTGTCAATCAACCCAATCATACTGGATTAGGTTGAATTCTGGCAATTCCTGTCTGCCTGCTCAGAACAGGCGGACAGGGTTATGGAGCAGTGGTCTTTGTGTCCCTTAGTGTATTTTTCTCACATCTAGTAGCTGTTATTTAATGCCTTATATTATCTTGTAGCCTCTCTTAGGAGATTCTACAAGATCTTTGCAGTTTTTTTCTGTTTATTTTCTTATATTTCTCCATGAGATATATCATTATTTTATTAGCCTCTGCTGCTGTGCAATAATACTTAATGGCCTATATTTATCAAAGTCTGGCAGACCTTATCGGCCAGTGCGGATCAGGTCCGCCAGACCTCGCTGAATACGGAGAGCAATACGCTCTCCATATTCAGCATTGCACCAGCAGCTCACAAGAGCTGCTGGTGCCACACCGCCCCCTGCAGACTCGCGGCCAATGGGCCGCCAGCAGGGGGGTGTCAATCAACCCGATCATACTCAATCAGGTTGATTTCCGGCGATGTCTGTCCGAGCAGGTCTTAGAGCAGGCGGACAGGTTATGGAGCAGCAGTCTTTGTGACCGCTGCTTCATAACTGCTGTTTCTGGCGAGTCTGAAGACTCGCCAGAAACACAGGCCGTCAAGCTCCTTTCGGAGCTTGATAGATAGGCCCCATTGTCTCTTAGGGGATACTGCAGTAGGATTAAAATCTCTGTAGTTATTTGCTATTTTCAATACCATAAATTTATCTTTATAAGATTTATCAGTATTTTTTAGCTTCTACTGCTGTTATTTATTGTTGTACAATAACACGTCTTTCTCTTGGAGATGCTACAGTAGGTTAAAGACCTCTGTGGTTATTTTCTTTTTTTAAATAATATATATTTCTCTCTATGGGATGTATCAGTATTTACTGAACTGCCGCTGTTTTTTTATTGACGCGCAAAAATACATACAAGTTTTGCGTTAACAGGGGTGCGGTGCTAACGAGCAGTTTTCCCTCACTACTCACTTGCAGACAGCGCTGGTATTACGGGCTTTTACAAACCCGGCGTTAACCGCATAAAATTGAGCGAAGAGCAAAATTTTGCTCCACATATCACCTCAATACCAGCGCTGCTTATGGTAGCGGTGAGCAGGTAAAACGTGCTCGTGCACAATATCCTCATAGGAATCAATGGGGGAGAGCCAGCTAAAAAAAAAACCTAACACCTGCAAAAAGCAGCGTAAAGCTCCTAACGCAGCCCCATTGATTCCTATGGGGAAATACTTTTTATGTCTACACCTAACACCATAACATGAACCCCGAGTCTAAACACCCCTAATCTTACACTCATTAACCAATAATCTGCCATCCCCGACATCGCCGACACCTACATTATAATATTAACCCCTAATCTGCTGCTCCAGACACTGCCGCCACCTACATTATACTTAAGAACCCCTAATCTGATGCCCCCAACATCGCCAAACCCTACATTATATTTATTAACCCTTAATCTGCTGCCCCCAATGTCGCCGCAACCTAACTACATTTATTAACCCCTAATCTGCCGCCCACAACGTCGCCACCACTATAATAAACGTATTAACCCCCTAAACCGCCGCACTTTCGTATCGCAAACACTAGTTAAATATTATTAACCCATAATCTGCCTGCCCTAACATCGCCGACACCTACCTACATTTATTAACCCTTAATCTGCCGCTCCCAACATCGCCACCACTATATTAAATGTATTAACCCCTAAACCTAAGTCTAACCCTAAACCTAACCCCCCCTAACTGAAATATAATTTTAATAAATCTAAATAAAATTACTATCATTAACTAAATTATTCCTATTTAAAACTAAATACTTACCTGTAAAATAAACCCTAAGATAGCTACAATATAACTAATAGTTACATTGTAGCTAGCTTAGGGTTTATTTTTATTTTACAGGCAAGTTTGTATTTATTTTAACTAGGTACAATAGTTATTAAATAGTTATTAACTATTTACTAACTACCTAGTTAATATAAAGACAAATTTACCTGTAAAATAAAACCTAATCTATGTTACAATTACACCAAACCCTACACTATAATGAAATTAAAGGGACATTAAACCCCAAAAATTTCTTTCATGATTCAGATAGAGAATACAATTTTAAACACCATTCAAATGTACTTCTATTATCTTATTTGCTTCATTATTTAGATATCCTTTGTTGAAGAAATAGAAATGCACATGGGAGAGCCAATCACACATGGCATCTATGTGAAGCAACCAATCAGCAGCTACTGAGCCTATCTAGATATGCTTTTCAGCAAAGAATATCAAGAGAATTAAGCAAATTAGATAATACAAGTAAATTAGAAAGTTCCTTAAAATTGCATGCTCTTTCTAAATCATGAAAGAAAAAATATGGGTTTCATGTCCCTTTAATTACCTAAACTAAATGCAATTAATTACAATTTAAATAAATTATCTAAAGTATGAAACCCTCCCCCACTAAATTACAGAAAATAATAAAATAATTACAAGATTTTTAAACTAATTACACCTACTCTAATAACCCTAACAAAAGTCCCCCTAAATAAAAAAAGCACTACCCTACACTAAATTACAAATAGCCCTTAAAAGGGTCTTCTGCAGGGCATTGCCACAAAGTAATCAGGAAGAAGAATGGGGGTTTAAAACAGCGCTTTACCTGTACTGAGTACGGGATAGCTAGAGAGGTGCACCAATAAAAATAACTAACTTAATTTATGTAAATTTATAGATTTATATAACCATAAATTAATATATATTCTTGTACCAATTTAATAAACCAAATTAATTAATCAGAAGTTTCAGATAAATATAATAATAAAAATAAAATGGTAAAAACAAAAAAAAATTGGTAAAAAATAAATGCGTATTTATTTATCAAAACTTTATAGTATTCTAAACATAAAAACAATCTCTACTGTACACAGAAAATTAATTACACACATAGGACGTCTCCTCACTACCTTTAAAAAGTATTAAAAAGTTTTGGAATTTATATTAACCACCTTATATAAAAACACCTAGATCGCTGAATATTTAGACTCCGGTGATTTGTATCATACCACCTTATGCCACCTTATTCGTTATAGTGTATCAGCATGAACAGCATTAAACTCCAGTTTTTTTGCAACAATTCAGCGTTAGACTTCAGTATTCGTGCAATAAATAACTCCGGTATTTGCAACAAATGACATTCGACTGAGAGTTTATAATGTTCGTACTTGCATTCAAACTGATGTTAGTTATATGGAAGATGATATTTAAAAGTTCATAAAAGTCAAAGTTTCACATCCAAATTAGTGTAGCGGGTACGAAACAAACAATGCTGGCTGGAAAACAGACAATGCTGGCCGATATATTGAAAGTTCAGTGCAATGTGCAGCGGGTTATATGTAAATAAACACTGTTTGTCATTGTGTGTTGGTTGTTCAGTATGGTGTCGACATATAAAGGGGGTATACTTTACCGGTCCCCGAATTGTTGGTTTACCGTTTCATCAGTGGTCTGGCTTCAGGCCAAGGTCGCTTTTGAATCCTCTTCTCGCCTCTCGTTTTTCGGTTCTCTGTTAAAACCTGTGCAGCTTCTGTCACTCGAGTAGGCGGATTGATTCCTGGGGCTACCGGTTCTAATTTCCTTCCACTATGTTAATATGTCGAATTGGAGATCAAAGTGTTGGATTAATTCTGTAACTTCTTTGATAAAAACTCTGCGCAGAGTATAATAAAATGTACAGTTATCTTCATTAACCCTTGATAGTGCGTCAACGCGTTTCGCCTATAGATAAGGCTTTTTCAAGACTTTTATGCAAGGGAACTCTTTACTGTCTTTAAATAACCCGCTTTCATTACTGATTGGCTTCGATTTTCTTCCAATAGGATTTGGACAATTTAAGGTGGTATGTGTCTTATTTTGTTTTTAGCCCTAAAAGGTGGTATATATAATACTTCTCTTTATTATTTAGAATAGTTGATTTTGTTCATAAACATGTCGCTATATTTACAATCTTAAAGGTGATATATGCAACACTATTAAAACTAATAAGTAGTAGCTATAAATATCTTAAAGCTATGATAAGTTATTCGTATAGTGCTAACAATACTTACAAATAAAAATAAAATAAACCTAAACGATCAGGCATAATTACATTTTTTTAAATTACATCATACAAAATAATAAGCAAATTTTAATGTGTATACATATAAATCCATCCTTTTGGTGTTAGTATTCATTAAAAAGGTTATAGGAATATTTTCATATTATGGTATTGTATTTTCTGTAGGGACTTATAAGAAGGAGATTATTAAGGGGATTTTTGATTTAAAGGGACAGTAAACCTTAAAATTAATGTTATTAATGCTGTCAGACAGAGCAGGAGCAAGCAGCACTTAATGCTATGGCTATGGCCCGATGCGCTGTGTAAAAAAAGCAGACCCGCTCAGCAGAGCGCAGAGAGCGGGTCTGTAAAACAGCGTTTTTTGTTAAAAATGAAAAGGGAATATTATGTGTTATAAAGTTTGGCTAATATAATGTTATATAATTCTGCACTATGTGCAGAATTATATAACATTCATTTTAAGGTTTACTGACCTTTTAAATATCTTAGGTAGAATAGTAACATGGGGCTGATAATAATGGATTGGAATTATTAATCTAGTATAAAAGGATTCACATCAAGTTCTGAGTTAAGGCCTCTTGGGTATAAAGTACCCATATTATATATATATATTCTGCTTCTTTTTTGAGGATCATCTTTTCAAAATTACCCCCTCTCCATGGTATTTTCACTTTTTTAATTCCCCAATATGTTAAGTCCTTAATGTTTTTATTATGTACTGTTCTGAAGTGTTCGTATAAATGTGTTTCTTGCTGACCTTTTTCTATGTTCCATAGATGTTCACAAATTCTTGTATGGAGACATCTAGTTGTTTCACCCAAATATTGCAATTTGCAACTACATTGTTATATATATATATATCACATTGTGATCACTGCATCGTATGGTTTCATTTATTTTTGCTTTATATCCATTAGTAGTTGATTCTACCACTTTCTTTTTATTGCTGTGTTTGCAGGCTTTACAGCTGTAACATTGGTAGAAGCCTGTTATTAATTTGCCCTTCAAATCTTTGTCTAGTCTTTTTCTTTCTTGCTTAAACTCACTTGGGGCTAATAGGTTTTTCATATTTCTAGCTCTTCTGTATATAAACTTAGGTTTGTCAGTTAATTTCTCTCCTAGAATAGGATCTTCTTTCACTAAATGCCAATGTCTCTTGACTATTTTTTCTAAGATTTTGTAATCACTGTTAAAGTTAGTTATAAATGGTACCTCTAATTTTGTTATGTCATTTGTTACTTTTTTAAGAGATTTGTTGGGGTTTGTTCCATTTGCTTCCCTACCATTTATTATAGCTGTTTTTATAATTTCTTGATCGTATGCCCTTTCCAAAAATCTTTCTTCGAGAATCCTTATTTGTGTATCGTAATCTATTAGTCTTGAACAATTTCTGCTAATTCTTAAACACTGTCCCTTAGGGATGTTGTTTATCCACCTTGGAAGGTGGCAGCTTTTTGAATGTATATATCCATTTGCATCTACTTTTTTAAAATGATTTTTTGTATACAATACTGTATCCTCTCTATATATATATAAATCTAGAAATGTAATATTATTTTTACTGATTTCATATGTAAACTGTAAGCCATCTGTATTTTTATTCATATCTTCAAACATTCTGAGGAGACCTACTTCGTCTCCCCGCCATATAATTATTACGTCATCTATATATCGTTTGAAGAGCACGAGGCTCGCGCCCAAGTCACGCGAATCAAGGAATCTCTGCTCCCAGAGACCCATGAATAGATTCGCGTAACTGGGCGCGAACCTCGTGCCCATCGCTGTTCCTCTGTTTTGAATATAAATTTTGTTGTTAAATGTAAATACATTATTCATTAGTATAAATTCGACCTCTTTTAGAATGAATTCTTTTTGATTCCCTGAAATGATAGTATCTTTATCTAGATAATATTTTATTGCTTCTAGACCCTTGTGGTGTATGATACTTGTATAAAGAGCAGTGACATCACATGTTGCTAACAAGTAACTTTCGACCCATTTTAGGTCTTTAAATATAGATAGAACTTCTCCTGTATCTTTCAAATAAGTCGGTAATGTCTTTACATATATTTGTAGTTGAACATCTATGTATTGGGACAGATTTGCTGTAGTTGACCCAATCCCAGATATGATAGGCCTACCTGGGGGGGCTGTTAGATTCTTATGAATCTTAGGCAAAAAATAGAAAATTCCCATTCTAGGGTGTTCTTGGTTTAGGAAATTATACTCTTTATTGTTTAATATTTTTTCATTTTTTCCCTCTGTTAATAAGGATTTTAGATTCTCTTTTATTCTATTTGATGGATTCAATTTAAGTTCTTGGTGAGTGGTTCTATCCTCTAATAACCTGTATGATTCTTTAAATAATAGTCTGTATCCATTACAACGATTCCACTTCCTTTATCTGCCGGCTTGATCGTTATATTCTTATTATTTTTTTAAATATCCATTACTTGTTTCTCACTTTTATTTAGGTTATATTTAGTTTTGTGTTTGGTATGTGGAAACTTCGCTAAATCCTTTTGAAGCATTTGTTCACAACTTCAATATGAATTCCTTTATCTTGAAGGGGATAAAATGCAGATTTGGGCTTTAATGTAGTGTGTATAATGTTAGGTTGTATTTGATTAGTGTTTATAGTAGAAGCATGTATTTGTGTGTTTGTTATATTTCTTTCAACAGGGTTCTTTAAAAAATATCTTTTTAATGTTAGTTTACGGATGAATTGGTTGACGTGTATATGAGATTCAAATTTGTTTAACCTTTGTGTTGGTGCAAAAGATAGACCTTTGCTTAGTATTTTTTTTTTTCTTCTTGTGAAAGCTCTGTTTTACTTATGTTGAAAATACCTTTCTCTTCTATCTCCATCTTTTTTGATTTTGTCCGTAATCCTCCTCTGACTACTCTATATTTCTTTTTCTGTTTAACCTCAGTGTTTTTGATACAGGTCCTAGATCTAAAAAATCAGCAGATGTGCCTTGGAGTGGTGAGTTTGTGATGTTTGTTTCATCGCTAAATATATGGGATTCACTTTCCTTATTTGTAAGTGGTGTATATCTATTCCTTAGGGGAACTCTCCAGTCTTTCATTGTATGTGGTTTTCGTCTGTCTTCTAAAGGAGGGTATCTGAACTCTCTCCTGTAGTCTGTATCATATTTGAAATTATTTCGATTATTTCTGAATCCATTATCATATCTTTGAGGGAGATTCCAATTTTGTCCATTATAGTCATTTCTATAGTTAGATCTATGAACTATGATCATTTCTATAGTCATTTTTATAATTTGGTCTATATTCATTTGAATTTCTACTCTGTTCGAAATTCTCTCCGTATCGATTCATGTTTGTTCCATAGTTGGATCTAAAATTATTTCTAAAATGATACTCCCTATTGTTAACATTTCCCCAATGTTAGCTTCTATTAGGATGTATGTAATATTTTCTTTGTTGATTATGTGTCTCATCAGGGATAAAGGGTGCTGTTTTATTTATATTTTTCTTTTTTTGTTTGTGTTTTTTTGGTATAGTGTTCCAAGTGTTATCTGTGATATCTATATTATTTTCACCATTAGTGTTATTAGTGTTTTCTTGTTCTAATACGTGTTTATAATCATTTTGATCTCTTGCCATTTTTTTTACCCTTATTTCAAATTAACTCAATTTTTTTGTTTTTGAGTGATTCAATAATTTCTAATTGTCTATCTTTACAAAAAGTGTCCTCCTGGTGGATTTCTAGTGCATTTTTAATTTCAGTGATTCTAGTTTCAAATGATTCCAAAGAAATATTCGAATTTATACTAATGAATAATGTATTTACATTTAACAACAAAATTTATATTCAAAATAGAGGAACAGCGATGGGCACGAGGTTCGCGCCCAGTTACGCAAACCTATTCATGGGTCTCTGGGAGCAGAGATTCCTTGATTCGCGTGACTTGGGCGCGATCCTCGTGCTCTTCAAACGATATATAGATGACGTAATAATTATATGGCAGGGAGACGAAGTAGGTCTCCTCAGAATGTTTGAAGATATGAATAAAAATACAGATGGCTTACAGTTTACATATGAAATCAGTAAAAAATAATATTACATTTCTAGATTTATATATATATATATAGAGGATACAGTATTGTATACAAAAAATCATTTTAAAAAAGTAGATGCAAATGGATATATACATTCAAAAAGCTGCCACCTTCCAAGGTGGATAAACAACATCCCTAAGGGACAGTGTTTAAGAATTAGCAGAAATTGCTGAAGACTAATAGATTACAATACACAAATAAGGATTCTCGAAGAAAGATTTTTGGAAAGGGGATACGATCAAGAAATTATAAAAGCAGCTATAATAAATGGTAGGTAAGCAAATGGAACAAACCCCAACAAATCTCTTAAAAAAGTAACAAATGACATAACAAAATTAGAGGTACCATTTATAACTAACTTTAACAGTGATTACAAAATCTTAGAAAAAATAGTCAAGAGACATTGGCATTTAGTGAAAGAAGATCCTTTTCTATGAGAGAAATTAACTTACAAACCTAAGTTTATATACAGAAGAGCTAGAAATATGAAAAACCTATTAGCCCCAAGTGAGTTTAAGCAAGAAAGAAAAAGACTAGACAAAGATTTGAAGGGCAAATTAATAACAGGCTTCTACCAATGTTACAGCTGTAAAGCCTGCAAACACAGCAACAAAAAGAAAGTGGTAGAATCAACTACTAATGGATATAAAGCAAAAATAAATGAAACCATCAGATGCAGTGATCACAATGTGATATATATATAATACAATGTAGTTGCAAATTGCAATATTTGGGCGATACAACTAGATGTCTCCGTACAAGAATTTGTGAACATCTATGGAACATAGAAAAAGGTCAGCAAGAAACACATTTATACGAACACTTCAGAACAGTACATAATAAAAACATTAAGGACTTAACATATTGGGGAATTAAAAAAGTGAAAAAACCATGGAGAGGGGGTAATTTTGAAAAGATGATCCTCAAAAAAGAAGCAGAATATATATATAATATGGGTACTTTATACCCAAGAGGCCTTAACTCAGAACTTGATCTGAATCCTTTTATACTAGATTAATAATTCCGATCCATTATTATCAGCCCCATGTTACTATTCTACCTAAGATATTTAAATCAAAAATCCCCTTAATAATCTGCTTCTTATAAGTCCCTTCAGAAAATACATTACCATAATATGAAAATATTCCTATAACCTTTTCAGTGAATACTAACACCAAAAGGATGGATTTATATGTATAAACATTAAAATTTGCTTATTATTTTTTATGATGTAATTTAATTTTTTTAATTATGCCTGATCGTTTAGGTTTATTTTTATTTTATTTTTATTTTTAAGTATTGTTAGCACTATACGAATAAGTTATCATAGCTTTAAGATATTTATAACTACTACTTATTAGTTTTAATAGTGTTGCCTATATCACCTTTAAGATTGTAAATATAGGGACATGTTTATGAACAAAATCAACTATTTTAAATAATAAAGAGAAGTATTATATATACCACCTTTTAGGGCTAAAAACAAAATAAGACACATACCACCTTAAATTGTCCAAATCCTATTGGAAGAAAATTGAAGCCAATCAGTAATGAAAGCGAGTTATTTAAAGACAGTAAAGAGTTCCCTTGCATAAAAGTCTTGAAAAAGCCTTATCTATAGGCGAAACGCGTTGACGCACTATCAAGGGTTAATGAAGATAACTGTACATTTTATTATACTCTGCGCAGAGTTTTTATCAAAGAAGTTACAGAATTAATCCAACACTGTGATCTCCGATTCGACATATTAACATAGTGGAAGGAAATTAGAACCGGTAGCCCCAGGAATCAATCCGCCTACTCGAGTGACAGAAGCTGCACAGGTTTGAACAGAGAACCAAAAAACGAGAGGCGAGAAGAGGATTCAAAAGCAACCTTGGCCTGAAGCCAGACCACTGATGAAACGGTAAACCAACAATTCGGGGACCGGTAAAGTATACCCACTTTATATGTCGGCACCATACTGAACAACCAACACTCAATGACAAACAGTGTTTATTTACATATAACCCGCTGCACATTGCACTGAACTTTCAATATATTGGCCAGCATTGTCTGTTTTCCGGCCAGCAGTGTTTGTTTCTTACCCGCTACACTAATTTGGATCTGAAACTTTGACTTTTATGAACTTTTAAATATCATCTTCCATATAACTAACATCAGTTTGAATGCAAGTACGAACATTATAAACTCTCAGTCGAATGTCATTTGTTGCAATTACTGGAGTTATTTATTGCACGAATACTGAAGTCTAACGCTGAATTGTTGCAAAAAAACTGGAGTTTAATGCTGTTCATGCTGATACACTATAACGAATAAGGTGGCATAAGGTGGTATGATACAAATCACCGGAGTCTAAATATTCAGCGATCTAGGTGTTTTTATATAAGGTGGTTAATATAAATTCCAAAACTTTTTAATACTTTTTAAAGGTAGTGAGGAGACGTCCTATGTGTGTAATTAATTTTCTGTGTATAGTAGAGATTGTTTTTATGTTTAGAATACTATAAAGTTTTGATAAATAAATACGCATTTATTTTTTACCAATTTATTTTTGTTTTAACCATTTTATTTTTATTATTATATTTATCTGAAACTTCTGATTAATTAATTTGGTTTATTAAATTGGTACAAGAATATATATTAATTTATGGTTATATAAATCTATAAATTTACATAAATTAAGTTAGTTATTTTTATTGGTGCACCTCTCTAGCTATCCATTACTCATTACAGGTAAAGCGCTTCTTCCATACCTAAGGATAATTTGTTAGAATATCCTTTCCAAAACAGCTCACAGGGTGGTCAGTTTGGCGCTTTTCATTCTCTTTTTTCAAAACCACAAAGTAATCAGCTCTTTTACCTGTAAAAAAAAGTACAAATACCCCCAACATTAAAACCCACCACCCACACAACCAACCCTACTCTAAAACCCACCCAATCCCCCCTTAAAAAACCTAGCACTAACCCCTTGAAGATCACCCTACCTTGAGAAGTCTTCACTAGTGATGTTGCGAATAGTTCGTCGGCGAATAGTTCCCGGTGAACATAGCATGTTCGCCGCGGCTGCCGAGCATATGCGATGTTCGATCCGCCCCCTTTTCATCATCATTGAGTAAACTTTGACCCTGCATCTCACAGTCTGCAGACACATTCCAGCCAATCAGCAGCAGACACTCCCTTCCAGACCCTCCCAGCTCCTGGACAGCAGCTATTTTAGATTCATTCGAAAGCTGCATTGTTAGTGAGAGGAGGGACAGTGTAGCTGCTGGTGATTTTATAGGGAAATTGATAGCTAGGCTAGTGTATTCGGTGTCCACTACAGTCCTGAAGGACTCATCTGATCTCTGCTGTAAGGACAGCACCCAAAAAAGCCCTGTTTAGGGCTAGAACATCATTTTTTTTTCCTGTGTAATCTAATTGCAGTTGCTTGACTGCCAAGCCACTTGCCCAGTGCCACCACTCATATCTGTTGTAACAGTAGTGTAAATTTAAAAAAAAAAACTTTTTGGACTGTGAAACATCAGTTTGCTAGTGTAATCTAATTGCAGTTGCCTGCCGGCCAGCGTGTGTCCCAGGCCCACTTGCCCAGTGCCACCACTCATATCTGGTGTAACAGTAGTGTAAATTAAAAAAAAAAAATTGTTGACTGTGAAACATCAGTCTGCTAGTGTAATCTAATGGCAGTTGCCTGCCTGCCAGCGTGTGTGCCAGGCCCACTTGCCCAGTGCCACCACTCAAATCTGTTGTAACAGTAGTGTAAATTTAAAAAAAAAAACTTTTTTGACTGTGAAACATCAGTCTGCTTGTGTAATCTAATTGCAGTTGCCTGCCTGCCAGCGTGTGTGCCAGGCCCACTGGCCCAGTGCCACCACTCATATCTGGTGTAACAGTAGTGTAAATTTAAAAAAAAAAAACTTTTTTGACTGTGAAACATCAGTCTGCTTGTGTAATCTAATTGCAGTTGCCTGCCTGCCAGCGTGTGTGCCAGGCCCACTGGCCCAGTGCCACCACTCATATCTGGTGTAACAGTAGTGTAAATTTAAAAAAAAAAAAAAACTTTTGACTGTAAAACATCAGTCTGCTAGTGTAATCTAATTGCAGTTGCCTGCCTGCCAGCGTGTGTGCCAGGCCCACTTGCCCAGTGCCACCACTCATATCTGGTGTAACAGTAGTGTAAATTTTAAAAAAACAACTTTTTTGACTGTGAAACATCAGTCTGCTAGTGTAATCTAATTGCAGTTGCCTGCCTGCCTGCCAGTGTGTGTGCCAGGCCCACTTGCCCAGTGCCACCACTCATATCTGTTGTAACAGTAGTGTAAATTTTAAAAGAAAACTTTTTTGACTGTGAAACATCAGTCTGCTTGTGTAATCTAATAGCAGTGGCCTTCCTGCCTGTTTTGTGACAGCCACTTGTGTTTTGGCCAAATGTCCGGCCACGATTGCATGCGCAGTGCCCCAAATTTGAAGTAGGAGGACCGACCAAGCATCTTTTTCCATCTCCCAGTTACTAAAATCCATGCCATATACACGTCCCCTGATAGGGGACGTAACAGGGATTAAACTGATGAGAATAGTACTACTTAACACACCTTATAATAATGCAGAGAGAGGCAATGCAGAGAGAGGAGTCTGAAGAAGAGGAGTCAGAGAAGGAAGGTGGCTTTGAGGAGGTGGAAGACCAAACACATTAGGCGTCCCAGGGGGCTTGTTGTCACCTTTCGGGGACCCTTGGTGTTGTACGTGGCTGAGTGGAGGAAGAGACCTTCAATGACATCAGTGAGGACAAGGAACGGGACATGGCTAGCTTGGTATCCAACCTTGTGCAAATGGGGAGTTTGCGGTTGTGCAAATGGGCTGTTTGCGGTTGTTTGCGGTGCGTTAAACAGGGAGTTTGGTCTGTTACTGTGAAGCGGGCGTAACCCTTACACTACCTGATCGATACAACTTCATACCTGATGTTTTAAAGCACGTTATTCCAAACAATTTAGGAATGTTAGGTGATTTATACCCTTTATGGATTAAAACCAGACTCTGCATCAACTATGTAATTTTCCGTGGGAATTTTGCCATGGATCCCCCTCCGGCATGCCACAGTCCAGGTGTTAGTACCCTTGAAACAACTTTTCCATCACTATTGTTGCCAGAAAGAGTCCCTGTGGGTTTTAAAATTCGCCTGCCTATTGAAGTCAATGGTGGTTCAGCCGGTTCGCCCATTCGCGAACAGTTGCGGGCATTCGCGTTCGCCGTTCGCGAACGGAAAATTTTAAGTTTGCGACATCACTAGTCTTCACCCAACCGGGCTGAAGTCCTCCACGAAGCCGGCAGAAGTGGTTCTTCAGACGGGCAGAAGTCTTCATCCAGGCGGCATCTTCTATCTTCATCCATCCGGCGCGGAACGACTCCATCTTCAAGACATCCGACGCGGAGCATCCTCTTCAAACGACGGCCGAATGAAGAATGAAGGTTCCTTTAAATTATGTCATCCAAGATGGCATCCCTTCCAATCGGAATTAAGGTAGAAAAAATCCTATTGGCTGATGCAATCAACCAATAGGATTGAGCTTGCATTGGATCAGCCAATAGAATGCCAGCTCAATCCTATTGGCTGATTGGATCAGTCAATAGGATTGAACTTCAATCCTATTGGCTGATTGCATCAGCCAATAGGATTTTTTCTACCTTAATTCCGATTGCCTGATAGAATTCTATCAGCCAATCAGAATTGAAGGGACGCCATCTTGGATGACGTCATTTAAAGGAACCTTCATTCTTCAGTCGGCCGTCGTTTGAAGAGGATGCTCCACGTTGGATGTCTTGAAGATGGACCCGCTCCACGCCGGATGGATGAATATAGAAGATGCCGTCTGGATGAAGACTTCTGCCTGTCTGGAGGATCTCTTCTGCCAGGCTTGGATGAAGACTTCTGCCCGTCTGGAGGACCACTTCTGCCCGGTTGGGTGAAGACGTCTCACGGTAGGGTGATCTTCAAGGGGTTAGTGTTAGGTTTTTTAAGGGGGGATTGGATGGGTTTTAGAGTAGGGTTGGTTGTGTGGGTGGTGACTTGTAATGTTGGGGGGGCTATTTGTACTTTTTTTTACAGGTAAAAGAGCTGATTACTTTAGGGCAATGCCCCGCAAAAGGCCCTTTTAAGGGCTATTTGTAATTTAGTGTAGGGTAGGGCTTTTTTTATTTTGGGGGCGTTTTTATTTTGTTAGGGGGATTAGAGTAGGTGTAATTAGATTAACATTTTTGTAATTATTTTATTATTTTCTGTAATTTAGTGGGGGGGTTTTCGTACTTTAAATAATTTATTTAAATTGTAATTAATTGTATTTAGTTTAGGTAATTCATTTCATTATAGTGTAGTGTTAGGTGTAATTGTAACATAGGTTAGGTTTTATTTTACAGGTAAATTTGTCTTTATTTTAACTAGGTAGTTATTAAATAGTTAATAACTATTTAATAACTATTGTACCTAGTTAAAATAAATACAAAGTTGCCTGTAAATAAAAATAAACCATAAGATAGATACAATGTAACTATTAGTTATATTGTAGCTATCTAAGGGTTTATTTTACAGGTAAGTATTTAGTTTTATCCCCTTAACGACGCAAGTCGTACAGGGTACGTCTTACACAAGCTGGTCTTTAAAGACCAGCAATGTACCCTGTACGTCGTTAATGGTTTCAAGCGGCTGGAAGCGATCCTGATCACTTCCAGCTGCTTTCAAGGTATTGCAGTGATGCCTCGATATTGAGGCATCACTGCAATACCTTTGTTAGGCACACTGATGCAGAGAGAGCCACTCTGTGGCCCTTTCTGCATCGGTCAGTGATGGTGCAGATCGTTGGTGGGTGGGAGCTATTGCAGGGAGGTGGGTGGGCGGCCCATCACTGGGGAACTTCCTTCCGGCTGTTCTATATGCCGGGTGCACGGGGGAGCGTGCGCTGGAGGTGAGGAGAAGGTGTGTGCGTGCGTGCGCGCGCACCCGCGATCTAAGGCAATTGTGGAGTGTTGTTTTTTTGCTGGGAGCGGGTGGTGGGTGCAGAGGAGGGGTGATCGAGGGGTGATCTGGGAGGGGGAGGGTGTAGCGTATGGAGGGGGCAGCTACACTACAGAAAATATTAGGTTTCAAAAAATAAAATAAAGTTATTTTGCAAAGTATAGCTCTGTTTGGAAAGATACTAGGTTATTTAGGAGAGATGGCTTGCATTTGGATGCTAAAGGAACAGAGTATCTGGGAGAGGAGTTCAAATACTTTATTAGAAATCATTTAAACTAATAAAGGGGGGTAGCATTAATATATCCACCTGCCCCCCACAGCATGCCAAAACTGTTAGTCCAAGTAACAATTCTAGAAATTCTAGTAGAAAAATTCTTCGTTCCATGAGCACAAATGCTCGCAGCTTAGGAAATAAATTACCTGAACTCATTTCAATAATGACTAGGGACAACTTGGATTTAGTAGCTATAACAGAAACATGGTACAATGATTTGCATGACTGGGACATAGTCATACCTGGATACAGGTTATTTAAAAAGAACAGAGTAGGAAAGAAAGGTGGAGGAGTTGCTTTGTATGTAAATGAAAATATAAAGGTTACTGAAATTGTAGGAACAAATGATGAGGTGGAAAGTATTTGGGTGACTTTGGAAATTGGAGATAAAAATGTTTTTAGAATAGGGGTTGTATATAGGCCTCCATTGCAGGATGAAAAACTGGACAATCTGTTATTAGATGAAATAACCAAAATGACCATGAAGGGTAAGGTTATAGTATTGGGGGACTTTAATTTGCCAGATATAGACTGGAAGATTCCTTCTGCTAGATCGGCTAGAAGCAGGTATATTCTTGAATCTCTGCTAGGGGAATCACTTGAACAATTAATCAAGGAACCAACTCGTAAGGAAGCTATATTAGATCTAATACTTACAAACAGTGATACAGTTTCAGATGTGTCTGTAGGTGAGAACTTAGGATCCAGTGATCATCAATCTGTTTGATTTAGTATTCATGTTCAGGAACTGTCCACCCAGACTAAAACAAAAGTTTTAGACTTTAGGACGGCAGATTTTTCATTAATGGGAGAATACCTAAAAAACTATTTAAAGGGGAAAACTCTTATTACAGGGGTTCAAGAACAGTGGGAATTTGTGAAAGGTGCCATTTTAGATGCAACCGCACACTGTATTAGACATGTCTGTAAAAGTAAAAGAGAGCGGAAACCAATTTGGTTTTCCAAAGAAGTAGCACATGCTGTAAAGACAAAAAAGATAGCTTATAAAAATTACAGACACACACAAGCAGATGATGATATGAAAATATGGAGAATCCAACAAAAAAAGACTAAGCAGTTAATTAGGAAGGTTAAAGCTCATGCAGAAGAGAAGATAGCACAGTCAGTAAAACATGGGGACAAAACATTCTTTAGATATATCAGTGAAAGAAGAAAAAATAAGGTAGGAATAGTAAAATTGAAATCAGTTGATGGTAGAATAATAGAAGGAGATAAGCAGATTGCAGACTGTCTCAATGATTACTTCTGTTCTGTTTTCACTAAAGATTGTGAAGATACAATGTCTACATTAAGGGATGCTACGCAAAATAGAAACAAGCTTAACAGTAATCTTTTTACAGAGGATGAGGTTTTGTTAGCATTATCAAAAATAAATGTTACAAAGGCAGTGGGTCCTGATAATATTCATCCAAGGGTTTTAAAAGAACTTCGATCAGTGCTAACTGTCCCATTAACTGATCTGTTTAATCAGTCACTATTAACAGGAGCTGTCCCAGATGATTGGAGAATAGCAAATGTAATACCTCTTCATAAAAAGGGCAGTAGAGAAGAATCTGGCAACTACAGGCCAGTTAGTTTAACTTCAGTAGTAGGGAAATTAATGGAAAGCCTCTTAAAAGAAAGAATTCTGACTTACATAAAGACAAACAATTTAGAGGACCAAAATCAGCATGGTTTTACTTCAGGGAGATCATGTCAGACTAATCTAATTGACTTCTTTGATTATGTAACAAAAGTATTAGACAAGGGAGGAGCAGTTGATGTAGCATATCTAGATTTCCGCAAAGCATTTGACACCGTCCCACACAATAAACTTATTCACAAACTATATCTCCTTGGTCTAGATTCAAAAATTGTGAACTGGGTGGAATGCTGGCTTAAGGACAGAAAACAAAGTGTCTTAGTAAATGGAGTTCATTCAGCAGAGGGGGCTGTTACTAGTGGTGTTCCTCAGGGGTCAGTTCTGGGGCCTGTTTTGTTTAACATATTTATCTGCGATATCAGCAAAGGGCTACAGGGGAAAGTATGTCTCTTTGCAGATGATACAAAAATTTGCAACAGAGTGGATGTTCCGGGGGGGTAGACAAAATGAGAAGTGATATACAACAATTGGAGGATTGGACAAACGACTGGGATCTAAAGTTTAACACAGCAAAGTGTAAAATAATGCATTTAGGGAAGAAAAATACAAATGTTAATTACAGACTCAATGACACTTTACTGACTGTTACAGACGAGGAACAGGACTTGGGAATTATTATTTCAGATGATTTAAAACTTAGTAAACAATGTAGTAATGCAGCAAGTAAGGCTAGCAGAATGCTTGGATGTATTGGTAGAGGTATTTGCAGCAGAAATAGTAAGGTTCTTATGCCACTTTATAGATCATTAGTTAGGCCTCATCTTGAGTATTGTGTGCAGTTCTGGAGGCCATATCTTCAGAAGGATATTAACAAACTTGAAAGAGGTGATATGATAGCAACTTTCAAGTACATTAAAGGGTTTAGTAAAACTGAGGCTGTGGGTATTTTACATAAAATGGAAAATTCAAGAACAAGGGGTCATGAGCTCAAGCTAAAGGGTAGTAGATTCAGGAGTAATTTGAGGAAGCACTTCTTTACAGAAAGAGTGATTGATTTATGGAATAAACTTCCTCAAGAGGTAGTAGCAACAAACACTGTGGGGGACTTAAAAAATGCATGGGACAAGCATAGGGCTATCCTACGAACTAGATAAGTTTATACTGTTAGGTAAGGTTGGGCAGACTTGCTGGGCCTATGGCTCTTATCTGCCGTCAATATCTATGTTTCTATGTTTAAAGTGGGTACTGGCAGACAGTACCCAAAGTGGTGACTAATAGTTAATGGGGGGAGGGTTAGAGAGCTCTTTGGGGGTATCAGGCAGGTTGGGGCTAAAGGGGGGGTCCTACACAGCAGAATATGATTATTATTTTTTAAATAATTAAAAAAAAAAAAAAAAACTTATTTTAGTACTGGCAGACTTTCTGCCAGTACTTAAGATGGTGGGGACAATTGTGTGGTGGGGGAGGGAAGAGAGCTGTTTGGGAGGGATCAGGGGGTGGGATTTGTCAGGTGGGAGGCTGATTTCTACACTAAAGCTAAAATTAACCCTTCAAGCTCCCTACAAGCTACCTAATTAACCCTGTCACTGCTGGGTATAATACAAGTTTGGTGCACAGCGGCATTTATCAGCCTTCTAATTACCAAAAAGCAATCCCAAAGCCATATGTCTGCTATTTCTGAACAAAGGGGATCCCAGAGAAGCATTTACAACCATTTGTGCCATAATTGCACAAGCTGTTTGTAAATAATTTCAGTGAGAAACCCAAAGTTAGTGAAAAACTTTGATCGCATTTGGCGGTGAAATTGTGGCATGAAATATATCAAAATTAGTCTAGATCAATACTTTGGGTTGTCTACTACACTACCCTAAAGCTAAAATTAACCCTACAAGCTCCCTACAAGCTACCTAATTAACCCCTTCACTGCTGGGCCTAATACAAATGTGCTGTGCAGCAGCATTTAGCGGCCTTCTAATTACCAAATTGCCAAAGCCATATATGTCTACTATTTCTAAACAAAGGGGATCCCAGAGAAGCATTTACAACCATTTGTGCCATAATTGTACAAGTTGTTTGTAAATAATTTCAGTGAGAAACCTAATATTTGTGAAAAAGTTTGTAAAAAAGTGAACAATTTTATTTATTTGATCGCATTTGGCTGTGAAATAGTGGCATGAAATAGACCAAAATGGGCCTAGATCAATATTTTGGGATGTCTATTAAAACAAAAACAGAATTTATGCTTACCTGATAAATTACTTTCTCCAACGGTGTGTCCGGTCCACGGCGTCATCCTTACTTGTGGGATATTCTCTTCCCCAACAGGAAATGGCAAAGAGCCCAGCAAAGCTGGTCACATGATCCCTCCTAGGCTCCGCCTACCCCAGTCATTCGACCGATGTACAGGAGGAAATATGCATAGGAGAAACCATATGATACCGTGGTGACTGTAGTTAGAGAAAATAATTCATCAGACCTGATTAAAAAAACCAGGGCGGGCCGTGGACCGGACACACCGTTGGAGAAAGTAATTTATCAGGTAAGCATAAATTCTGTTTTCTCCAACATAGGTGTGTCCGGTCCACGGCGTCATCCTTACTTGTGGGAACCAATACCAAAGCTTTAGGACATGGATGAAGGGAGGGAGCAAATCAGGTCACCTAAATGGAAGGCACCACGGCTTGCAAAACCTTTCTCCCAAAAATAGCCTCCGAAGAAGCAAAAGTATCAAATTTGTAAAATTTGGCAAAAGTGTGCAGTGAAGACCAAGTCGCTGCCTTACATATCTGGTCAACAGAAGCCTCGTTCTTGAAGGCCCATGTGGAAGCCACAGCCCTAGTGGAGTGAGCTGTGATTCTTTCAGGAGGCTGCCGTCCGGCAGTCTCATAAGCCAATCGGATAATGCTTTTAAGCCAAAAAGAAAGAGAGGTAGAAGTTGCTTTTTGACCTCTCCTTTTACCAGAATAAACAACAAACAAAGAAGATGTTTGTCTGAAATCTTTAGTAGCCTCTAAATAAAATTTTAGAGCACGGACTACGTCCAAATTGTGTAACAAACGTTCCTTCTTTGAAACTGGATTCGGACACAAAGAAGGTACATCTATCTCCTGGTTAATATTTTTGTTGGAAACAACTTTCGGAAGAAAACCAGGCTTAGTACGCAAAACCACCTTATCTGCATGGAACACCAGATAGGGCGGAGAACACTGCAGAGCAGATAACTCTGAAACTCTTCTGGCAGAAGAAATTGCAACCAAAAACAAAACTTTCCAAGATAATAACTTAATATCTACGGAATGTAAGGGTTCAAACGGAACCCCTTGAAGAACTGAAAGAACTAGATTTAGACTCCAGGGAGGAGTCAAAGGTCTGTAAACAGGCTTGATTCTAACCAGAGCCTGAACAAACGCTTGAAAGTCTGGCACAGTTGCCAGCCTTTTGTGAAGTAAAACAGATAAAGCAGAGATCTGTCCCTTCAGAGAACTTGCAGATAATCCTTTCTCCAAACCTTCTTGTAGAAAGGATAGAATCTTAGGAATTTTTATCTTGTTCCATGGGAATCCTTTAGATTCACACCAACAGATATACTTTTTCCATATTTTATGGTAAATTTTTCTAGTTACAGGCTTTCTAGCCTGAATCAGAGTATCTATTACAGAATCTGAAAACCCACGCTTTGATAAAATCAAGCGTTCAATCTCCAAGCCGTCAGTTGGAGGGAAACCAGATTCGGATGTTCGAATGGACCTTGAACAAGAAGGTCCTGTCTCAAAGGTAGCTTCCATGGTGGAGCCGATGACATATTCACCAGGTCTGCATACCAAGTCCTGCGTGGCCACGCAGGAGCTATCAAGATCACCGAAGCCCTCTCCTGATTGATCCTGGCTACCAGCCTGGGAATGAGAGGAAACGGTGGGAATACATAAGCTAGGTTGAAGGTCCAAGGTGCTACTAGTGCATCTACTAGAGTCGCCTTGGGATCCCTGGATCTGGACCCGTAGCAAGGAACCTTGAAGTTCTGACGAGAGGCCATCAGATCCATGTCTGGAATGCCCCATAATTGAGTTATTTGGGCAAAGATTTCCGGATGGAGTTCCCACTCCCCCGGATGGAATGTCTGACGACTCAGAAAATCCGCTTCCCAATTTTCCACTCCTGGGATGTGGATTGCAGACAAGTGGCAGGAGTGATCCTCCGCCCATTGAATTATCTTGGTCACTTCCTCCATCGCCAGGGAACTCCTTGTTCCCCCCTGATGGTTGATATATGCAACAGTCGTCATGTTGTCTGATTGAAACCTTATGAATTTGGCCCTTGCTAGTTGAGGCCAAGCTTTGAGAGCATTGAATATCGCTCTCAGTTCCAGAATGTTTATCGGGAGAAGAGATTCTTCCCGAGACCATAGACCCTGAGCTTTCAGGGGTTCCCAGACCGCGCCCCAGCCCACCAGACTGGCGTCGGTTGTGACAATGACCCACTCTGGTCTGTGGAAGCTCATTCCCTGTGACAGGTTGTCCAGGATCAGCCACCAACGGAGTGAATCTCTGGTCTTTTGATCTACTTGAATCGTCAGAGACAAGTCTGTATAATCCCCATTCCACTGTCTGAGCATGCACAGTTGTAATGGTCTTAGATGAATTCGTGCAAAAGGAACTATGTCCATTGCTGCAACCATCAATCCTATTACTTCCATGCACTGTGCTATGGAAGGACGAAGAACAGAATGAAGTACTTGACAAGAGCTTAGAATCTTTGATTTTCTGACCTCTGTCAGAAAAATCCTCATTTCTAAGGAATCTATTATTGTTCCCAAGAAGGGAACTCTTGTTGACGGGGACAGAGAACTTTTTTCTTTGTTCACTTTCCATCCGTGAGATCTGAGAAAGGCTAGGACGATGTCCGTATGAGCCTTTGCTTTTGACAGAGAAGACGCTTGAATCAGGATGTCGTCCAAGTAAGGTACTACTGCAATGCCCCTTGGTCTTAGAACCGCTAGAAGGGACCCTAGTACCTTTGTGAAAATTCTCGGAGCAGTGGCTAATCCGAATGGAAGTGCCACAAACTGGTAATGCTTGTCCAGAAAAGCGAACCTTAGGAACTGATGATGTTCCTTGTGGATAGGAATATGTAGGTACGCATCCTTTAAATCCACCGTGGTCATAAATTGACCTTCCTGGATGGTGGGAAGGATCATTCGAATGGTTTCCATTTTGAACGATGGAACCCTGAGAAATTTGTTTAGGATCTTGAGATCTAAAATTGGTCTGAATGTTCCCTCTTTTTTGGGAACTATGAACAGGTTGGAGTAAAACCCCATCCCTTGTTCTCCTATTGGAACTGGATGGATTACTCCCATCTTTAACAGGTCTTCTACACAATGTAAGAATGCCTGTCTTTTTATTTGGTTTGAAGATAATTGAGACCTGTGGAACCTTCCCCTTGGGGGTAGTTCCTTGAATTCCAGGAGATAACCCTGAGAAACTATTTCTAGTGCCCAAGGATCCTGAACATCTCTTGCCCAAGCCTGAGCAAAGAGAGAAAGTCTGCCCCCCACCAGATCCGGTCCCGGATCGGGGGCCATCCCTTCATGCTGTTTTGGTAGCAGTGGCAGGCTTCTTGGCCTGCTTACCCTTGTTCCAGCCTTGCATCGGTCTCCAGGCTGGTTTGGGTTGTGAAGTATTACCCTCTTGCTTAGAGGATGTAGAATTAGAGGCTGGTCCGTTTCTGCGAAAGGGACGAAAATTAGGCTTATTTTTAGCCTTAAAAGACCTATCCTGAGGGAGGGCGTGGCCCTTTCCCCCGGTGATGTCTGAAATAATCTCTTTCAAATCAGGACCAAACAGTGTTTTACCCTTGAAAGGGATGTTAAGCAATTTTGTCTTGGAAGACACATCCGCTGACCAAGACTTTAGCCAAAGCGCTCTGCGCGCCACGATAGCAAACCCTGAATTTTTCGCCTCTAATCTAGCTAATTGCAAAGCGGCATCTAAAATAAAAGAGTTAGCCAATTTAAGTGCTTGAAGTCTGTCCATAACCTCCTCATACGAAGATTCTTTATTGAGCGACTTTTCTAGTTCTTCGAACCAGAAACACGCTGCCGTAGTGACAGGAACAATGCATGAAATTTGTTGTAGAAGGTAACCTTGCTGAACAAACATCTTTTTAAGCAAACCCTCTAATTTTTTATCCATAGGATCTTTGAAAGCACAACTATCTTCTATAGGAATAGTCGTGCGTTTGTTTAGAGTAGAAACCGCCCCCTCGACCTTGGGGACTGTCTGCCATAAGTCCTTTCTGGGGTCGACTATAGGAAATAATTTCTTAAATATAGGAACAAAAGGTATGCCGGGCCTTTCCCACTCCTTATTTACTATGTCCGCCACCCGCTTGGGTATAGGAAAAGCATCGGGGGGCACCGGAACCTCTAGGAACTTGTCCATCTTACATAATTTCTCTGGAATGACCAAATTGTCACAATCATCCAGAGTAGATAATACCTCCTTAAGCAGTACGCGGAGATGTTCTAATTTAAATTTAAATGTAACAACATCAGGTTCAGCTTGTTGAGAAATTTTTCCTGAATCTGAAATTTCTCCCTCAGACAAAAC
Organism: Bombina bombina; assembly: GCF_027579735.1. Lineage (NCBI taxonomy): Eukaryota > Metazoa > Chordata > Amphibia > Anura > Bombinatoridae > Bombina > Bombina bombina. The sequence continues at coordinate 196,961,477 of NC_069506.1, read as the reverse complement.
CTCCCTCCTGGCCCCTTCAGATTGGTGTGAGGGTATGTCAGAACAGTTATCATCAGCGTCCTCTTGCTCTTCAGTGTTTAAAACAGAGCAATCGCGCTTTCTCTGATAAGTAGGCATTTTGGATAAAATGTTTGCAATAGAATTATCCATTACAGCCGTTAATTGTTGCATGGTAATAAGTATTGGCGCACTAGATGTACTAGGGGCCTCTTGTGTGGGCAAAACTGGTGTAGACACAGAAGGGGATGATGCAGTATCATACTTACTCCCCTCATTTGAGGAATCATCTTGGGCAATATCATTATCTGTGGCATCATTGTCCCTACTTTGTTTGGACACTATGGCACAATTATCACATAAATTTAAATGGGGAGAAACCTTAGTTTTCATACATATAGAACATAGCTTATCTGATGGTACAGACATGTTAAACAGGCTTAAACTTGTCAACAAAGCACAAAAAACGTTTTAAAATAAAACCGTTACTGTCACTTTAAATTTTAAACTGAACACACTTTATTACTGAATATGTGAAAAAGTATGAAGGAATTGTTCAAAATTCACCAAAATTTCACCACATTGTCTTAAAGCCTTAAAAGTATTGCACACCAAATTTGAAAGCTTTAACCCTTAAAATAACGGAACCGGAGCCGTTTTTACATTTAACCCCTATACAGTCCCAGCTATCTGCTTTGCTGAGACCCAACCAAGCCCAGAGGGGAATACGATACCAAATGACGCCTTCTATAAGCTTTTTCAGTGGTTCTAAGCTCCTCACACATGCATCTGCATGCCTTGCTTTCCAAAAACAACTGCGCATTAGTGGCGCGAAAATGAGGCTCTGCCTATGACTAGAAAAGGCCCCCATCTGAAAAAGGTGTCCAATACAGTGCCTGCCGTTTTTTTAAAACAATCCCCAAGATTATAATAACTATTAAGAGTTATAATCTGCAAAATATGCTTATCAAAGTAATCGTTTTAGCCCAGAAAAATGTCTACCAGTTTTTTAAGCCCTTATGAAGCCCTTTATTCTTTTACTTAATCTAAGAAAATGGCTTACCGGTCCCCATAGGGGAAATGACAGCCTTCCAGCATTACATAGTCTTGTTAGAAATGTGGCCAGTCATACCTCAAGCAGAAAAGTCTGCCAACTGTTTCCCCCAACTGAAGTTACTTCATCTCAACAGTCCTGTGTGGAAACAGCAATCGATTTTAGTAACGTTTGCTAAAATCATCTTCCTCTTACAAACAGAAATCTTCATCTCTTTTCTGTTTCAGAGTAAATAGTACATACCAGCACTATTTTAAAATAACAAACACTTGATTGAAGGATAAAAACTACATTTAAACACCAAAAAACTCTTAGCCATCTCCGTGGAGATGTTGCCTGTGCAACGGCAAAGAGAATGACTGGGGTAGGCGGAGCCTAGGAGGGATCATGTGACCAGCTTTGCTGGGCTCTTTGCCATTTCCTGTTGGGGAAGAGAATATCCCACAAGTAAGGATGACGCCGTGGACCGGACACACCTATGTTGGAGAAATATATATATATACGTGTCAAGGAATATTCAGGGATTCCAGACAGATATCAGTGTTCCAATGTAACTATCACTAATTTTGAAAAAAAAATGGTTTGGAAATAGCAAAGTGGGGGTCAAAGTTAGAAAACGTGTGTTTTTTTTCCATTTTTTCATCATATTTTATAATGTTTTATGGTAAATTATAAGATATGATGAAAATAATGGTGTCTTTAGAAAGTCCATTTAATGGCGAGAAAAACGGTATATAATATGTGTGGGTACAGTAAATGAGTAAGAGGAAAATTGCAGCTAAACACAAACACCGCAGAAATGTAAAAATAGCCTTGGTCCTTAAGGGAAAGAAATTGAAAAAAATTGAAAAATGGCCTTGTCCTTACGGGTTTAATGATTATATTTTAATGGAATGGATGGTCATGTTATTATAGAATTATTATATTTGCTATATAGAATATTAAATATCGTTAGTATTTCCCCTTATGATGTTAGGATTAGGGTAAATTGCAGAAATAAAAGGGAATATTATAAGAAGCAATAGTAATTGTTTTTTTTTTTTGTTTAGTCCTTTGGGATGGACTGAGTTTAACAGATATATCCATTTGCACTCTGCTCTGAGTAGTGCCTGTTCCATGTTGCTCCCTCTTATGCCCAGGGAGATTTTTCAATTCCTTGGCATTTTAAGTCTCTGGGGTTAGATTCATGCAACATTAAGAAATGAGATTCCACAGAAGTGAGTTTTTTCTCATCCTCTAAATTTTTAGGGGAGTTTTTTATATTTCTGATGTGTTCTTGGAGTCTAGGGGGTCTATTTGAGGCGGCGGACAGAAATCGCCACAAATCAACCCGAATCGGTTTATTGACACCCCCTGCAGATTATTATTAGCGGCGACGTTAGGGGGGGACAGATTAGGGGTTAATAAATATAATATAGGTGTCGGCGATGTTAGGGGCAGCAGATTAGGGGTTCATAAGTATAATGTAGGTTGCGGCGGTGTCCAGTCGGCAAGTTAGGGGTCAAATAATTTTATTTTAGTGTTTGCAATGTGGGGGGGTCTCAATTTAGGGGTTCATAGGTAGTTTATGGGTGTTAGTGTACTTTGTAGCACTGTAGTTAAGAGCTTTATGTTCGGGCATTAGCCCATAAAACGCTTAACTACTGACTTTTTTAGGCAGTAGGAGTCTTGGCGGTAGAGGCTGTACCACTCACTTCTTCCAAGACTCGTAATACCAGCGTTAGGCAAATCCCATTAAAAAGATAGGATACGCAATTGACGTAAGGGGATTTGCGGTAGCCAAAAGTCGCAGAAGAAAAGTGAGCGGTACACCTGTACCTGCCTGACTCGTAATACCAGCGGGCGTTAAAAAGCAGCGTTAGGACCCCTTAACGCTGCTTTTTAAGGCTAATGCAGAACTCTGAATCTAGGTGTATGTATCCCTACTCATATTGTGAGTGAAGATGATGTCGCTGAGACATATATATGAGTTGAGGGAACATGATTAATGTGAAACAGGATTTTTAGGATAATTCTCATATTTTAATGATTATATTTTAATAGAATGGATGGTCATGTTATTATAGAATTATTATATTTGTTATATAGAATATTAAATATTGTTAGTATTTCCCCTTATGATGTTAGGATTAGGGTAAATTGCAGAAATAAAAGGGAATATTATAAGAAGCAATAGTAATTGGTTTTTTTTTTGTTAAGTCCTTTGGGATGGACTGAGTTCAACAGATATATCCATTTGCACTGATGTGTTGTTGGAGTCTAGGGGGTCTATTTATCAAGCTCCGAACGGAGCTGGATGCCCTGTGTTGAGGCGGCGGACAGAAATCGCCAAAAATCAACCCGATCAATAATGATCAGGTTTATTGACATCCCTGCTAGTGGCTGATTGGCTGCAAATCTGCAGGGGGCGGTATTGCACCAGCAGTTTACAAGAAGCGTATGCTGTCGGCATTTATCGATGTGCGGCGGACATGGTTCGCTACATCTCCAGGGGAACTAACTATGTATCCCTACTCTGGATAACACAGTACCCTATGTACCAGTATCCAGACTTTTGATACGGTTTTCAGATTTATAATAAAGCATAATCTTGTCCACTTTGTGGTTTTAATATATATTTTATTTTATTGGAGTATTAAAAGTTATGTTTTAACACCCTCCCCTTCTTTTGGGGCCGGATTCTTTTTTTTTTGTTCTACCAAGTACCATATCTAGTAGTGCTAACTAGTACACTCTTTTGCAAGTATCTCTTACTTGTTTCTTTTTTAATTCTAAGGTTGGGGGTGTCCAAAACCCTCAGTTCCCGAGTGAGCTCCCCCTCAGCACTCACCCCAACCCCTGTCCACCAAAGGTCTAGCAAACTCCCAAAAGAGCAGAGCTCTGGGGCAAAGGGCCTCTTGAGTGACCTAGGTTAAAGTTCAGTGGTGACTGCTAGCAAGTCCAGCCAGTGAGTAGTTCCATAAGCCTGGCAAGGCATGATGGGGCCAAGTGGCAGAGATCAGCTCTTTCCGTAACAATGTGCAATCAGTGTAGCAATACAATGGAAGCTGGTGAGGACACAATAATTCCACAATATGGGAGAAGGTGACCTTGGCAGCCTGGTATCCGTGACACCGTGATATCTAAAGCATAAGGTAGGATAATGTTGTTTTGGAGGAAGGAGCATGGAGCTTAAGTGGATAATTGATGGAGTTTGAAAGTAGGGTAGAGGAATTATGGATACTGCACAAGTAGTAGTAACCCTCAATTTCATATTGTTCCACTATGAAGGAACATAAGTTTTAGCTAACAGATACTTTATTAAGCCTCTCTGAGAGCTTGAAGAGTATTTGACACTTGATACAAAAGAAGACTTTAAAAGGATTATTTCACAAATGCAGTTCTCACTTTCTACTATGGTACCACATGCATTTCTTTAGTTTATACAGCAGCTGCAGGTCAGCATACTGAGAAAGTATTTTGGTGAAGTGGTCTTGAACTTTCTGTTGTGGTCCCCTGTCTTATGAACCACTCTGCCTCTTAAGGTATACTCCGATATGTATCTTTTCAGCCTACCTTGTTTTCTCAGCCATTTTGTGATTTTGTCACAATCTTTACATGTTTCTCCTTGCTATCTTTTCTCTTTAATCACCATTTTTGCAATGTCAACAGGTGCTATAAATTCAAATGATAAGAATTTGTATTTGTTAGGATATTAACTAACAACTTACTGATTTTTATAAATAATTGATATGGCTGACGTCTGCAATCTGTTTTATTTAGTTATCTTTATCTAGAAGTTTACATTTCCTTGTACACTTGCATATCATCAATCAAATATTCTTAGCAGACACACCTAGGGTTTCTACCTTTCTTGGGAAAAGCAAATGTCTTCTATGGTAAAAAGCATACATTTGCATACATAACTATTTAGCATAACAGAAACGAAAGTTTCTATAATATATTTTAATTAACTATTTATTTTAAAATTGCATTCCAACACACTTATAAAAACTGTCACCACAATAGGTATTTCTATATTTACTTTTATCCACACTTTATATATTTTATTTAAAATTACTAAAAAAATAGATCGAGATTACAATTGAAGCACATAATTATATTTTCAAGCTCATATTAGAAGTCCAATGTAATTTTTTTGCACTCAAGTTATAGTCTATAGTGCACAAATATCATCATGTTGGATAGCACAAGTGCGATAAAGTGCTTTACATAATAGACAGACTTCTATAGGGGTGGGCAGTACGCTAACCTGAGTGTGCAAGTAGTGGAGTTTTTCACATAGTTTGGTGCTATTCTGTTTCTTTTGCTACATAGAGAGCACCTAGTGTAAATATTAGTGTTGAAAAAGGGAGAACCCCAGAATGCTGTGAAATCAGATACTTTTTTTATTGAAAACTTATACTAAAACAAAGAAATGAGTATACATTAGGCAATACTTAGCTTTTGGTTAGTTAATGGCTCATTAGTTGTTCAAGGGATATGAAACCCCCAAAAAACAAACTTTTTGCTTGACTGATACATTATTTTCTTTCCTGGCATGGTGAGTCCACAATTCCATTCATTGCTTTGCCACCAGGAGGAGGCAAAGACACCCCAGACAGAGCTTAAGTTTACTCCCCTAGTCATTCAGCTGATGGAATAAAGGAAAGGTAGGAGAACACTATGGGTATATAGGTGCATGAAGGTTAGAAAAATGAATTACCGCCATAAAAATAAATCAGGGCAACCTCAAAATGAAAAATGAAATAATTAGAGACTTCTCTTCTTGGAAGAAAAAGCCTCTATCGTGGTTAGGCAAAATTGGAGTCATAAAAATGAACATTCTTCCACGCATACTTTACATATTGCAAACACTCCCAATTCCTATCCCTAAAGATTTTCTCCCACAACTCCAAAAACTATTAGAACAATTCATATGGAATAATATTAAACCCCGGGTCCCAAGAAAAACGCTATACATGCCAAGAGATAAAGGGGGACTGGGCTTCCCAGAACTAGCAACTTACAGACAGGCAATTTTCCTACAGAGAATAGTGGAATGGGCTGATAATTCCACACACAAAGCGTGGGTAAGACTAGATGGCCAAATCCTAAACCTCAACAATATAGGTGTACTAGCGTTCACTTCTCACATGAAATGCCCGAAGGTTACATGTAAAAACACTATCATAGCAGAAACCCTTAGAATTTGGGACAAAACAATTAATACCAGTACACATATCTCAACAAAATACACACCTCTTTTACCTATTATAGAAAACCCAGACCTCCCATATTTTCATCTGGGAACACAAATGAGTAGACCATATAGCCTTCGAGAATTCTCACTGCATTTTGCATTAGCAGGCGGGAAACTATTATCCCAACAAGAAATGATAGAGAAATATGGAACTATTTTTCACTCCTGGCTGAGATATAACCAACTTCAGCATTACCTTGCACACCATAAAATAGAGAGAATTTCATGAGAGCATTAACTACATTTTAAATACTGTGCACGACAAGTAAACGACATAGACGATTGATCTCACTAATATATAAGCTTCTATCAGCCCCCCCAGAGTTTGCTCTGCCTTTTTACACAAGGGATTGGTGCAAAGATCTTGGCAAGGACATTGATGAAGACGCATGGCTTAAATCCTTTAAATTGGCTAAGTGCTCTTCCATCTCAGCTAATGTACAGGAAATTAATTTAAAACTCACTAGCAGATGGTACTTGACCCCAGCAAGGCTACACAAATGTTTTCAGTCGGCTAGCCCTATGTGCTGGAGGGACTGCGGAGAACATGGCACGCTTCTACACATATGGTGGGAGTGTCCAAAGATAAAAGACTACTGGCACAGAGTGCTCAGCCACATGTCAGACAAACTGCAAATTACCATTCCAAACACTCCAGAAGTGACCCTCCTATTCCAGTTGCCTATAATCAAAGCACCTCACACACGAGCGTTAATGCTAATAATGCTCACAGGAGCTAAAAAATTAATACCCAAGAAATGGAAATCAGGGGTTGTACCAACCTTAGAGGAATGGGTCCACTTGGTTGACGAGCTGCTTATATTAGAGAGATTTCACTACTTTAAAATAAATCAGATAGGCACACATGAGATGATGCTGGCTGCATGGAGGGGCAATGGCCTGTGAATAGGATAGATCTGAAAGAGGCAAAATTAGAGGTACATCACCCAACAACCCCTCCCCCTCCACCCTAACCCCCCTTCTATGAAATCTTCCCCCCCTTTTTTTGTGTGTGTTGTCATGTTTGTATTGTTTTATAAGACACACAGTTGTAAGGTACTTATGGTGTTAATAAGACTAATGTGGAAAGAGGAGAGTATTAGAAAAGATAAAAAATATAACAAGCTAATTGAGCATAGAAGTTTATTATAGTATGCATTTGCAGTTGGATACACACTTAAATGACACAGTTTTGTCTACATTTGTTAATATATATATATATATATATATAAGATGTGTGTTTTATGATTTGATTCCACTGTATGCATAATTTGTTTTCAAAAATATTCAATAAAGCTTGTTTAAAAAAAAAAAATCAGGGCAGGTCATGGACTCTCCATGCCAGAAAAGAAAATAATTTATCAGGTAAGCATGAATTTTGTTTTCTTTTCAATGGCATGGAGAGTCCACGATTCCATTCATTACTTTTGGGTAACCAATACCCAAGCCAGAGAGGACACAGAATGGACAGGAAGGGAGAACAAAAGGCATGCAGACCTAAACTGAAGGCACCACCGCCTGAAGCACTTTTCTCCTAAAAGAAGCCTCAGCTGAGGCAAAAAAACATTAAACTTTAAAAATTTAGAAAAGTATGTAAGGAGGACCAAGTAGTCACCTTCCAGATTTGTTCCATAGATGCTTCATTCTTAAAAGCCCAAGAAGAAGACCCAGCATTGGTAGAGTGAGCTGAAATCCTCTCAGGAGGCTGCTGTCCAGCTTCCTCATAAGCCAAACGAATTACACTTCTCAGTCAATAGGAAATAGAAGTTGCAAGAGCTTTTTGACCCTTTCGCCTACTGATGTACACCACAAACAAGGCAGAAGACTGCCTAAATCCTTGGTAGCCTGGAGATAGAACATTAAGGAATGCACCACATCCTGCATGTGTAGCAGGCATTCCTTCTGAAAAGAAGGATTAGGACAAAAAGGAAGGAACTACGATATTCTGATTGATATTGCGGTTAGAGACCACCTTGGGAAGAAAACCCAAGTTTGTATGAAGAACAGCCTTATCTGCATGGAAGATAATATAAAAGGGCTCACACTGTAAGGCAGATAATTCTTAAACTCTATAAGCAAAAGAAAAAGCCAACAAAAACAAAACTTTCCAAGATAAAAGTTTAATATCAACAGAATGTAAAGGCTCAATCGGAGCCTGCTGCAGAACATGGAGAACTCGATTGAGGCTCCAAGGAGAAGCAACAGATTAAAACACAGGCAGGATTGAACAAAATACTGAACGTCTAGAGGATCAGCAAACTTCTTGTGCAAAAAAACCTGAAAGGGTTGATATCTGTCCCTTTAGGAAACTAGCTGACAAAGTATGCTCCAAACATTCTTGGAGAAAATTAAAATTAGAGGAATTCTCACCTCCTACCAAGGAAAACCTTGATATTCGCACCAGGAGAGATAGGAGCGCCAGACCTTATGATATATCCAACTAGTCACAGCTTACGTGCTTGGATCAGAGAGACAAAGACCCTATCTGAAAACTTCTTTTAGACAGGACTAAGCATTCAATCCCCACACAGTCAGTCTTAGAGAATCTAGATTTGATGAAGGAGCAGACCCTGAAGTAGAAGGTCCGTCCTCAGAGGCAACCTTCACGGAAGGGAGGATGACATCTTCACCAGATCTGCAAACCAAGTTCCGCTAGGCCAAGCTGGAGCAATAAGGATCACCAAGACCCACTCCTGTTTGATGCAGGCTATGACCCTGAGAGAAGGACAATTGGAGGAAACAGATATATCAGACCGAACTCCTATGACACCGCTTATGCATCCACCAGCACTTGCCGGAGGGTCCCTCGATCTGGATCCGTATCTGGACAACTTGGTATAGAAGTGAGAAGCCATGAGGTCTAATTACAGAACACCCCACCTGACGGATATCTCGGAGAACACATTGAGAAGAAAAGCCCACTCCTTTGGGTGGAACATCTGTCTGTTTAAATGGTCCACTACCCAGTTGTCTACTCTAAGCATAACAATGGCTGAAAAGAGACAAATGTGGGACTCTGCCCCCTGAAGGATGCAAGAGACTTTCTTCATAGCCAGGGAACTCCTTGTTCCAATTAAAATTTGATAAACCGCCCGTAATGCAGTTGAGGCAACGCTACTACACTGTCAGAAAAAAGGGTACGGCTGGGGTCCGTTTGTGAACACTTGTGGTACAACTGCTGTGGTTTAACCCTAAATGGATCATAATTACACATTAAGGAACTAATATGTACTATTTAGGGCTAAATAAGGTACAAATATGTTTCTAAATGTCAAAGGGTCCATGTCTGTACCATTTAATCCCTCAAAAAAGGTACAATCACTTGTGTGTCTAAAATGTTGAGGGGGAATGGGTGGTTTAAGGCTTCCAAACCCTGCAAGTCCATATAATTTGTGCACCTCAATTATTAAATGAACACATTACTGGCAGTCACCAAAAATGAATTCAACATACATGTTGTACAGCAAAATTATTAATGTTCAATGGTTGTTGGTAATATGCAAGAGGTGGGTGAGGCAACAAAAAATACTTAACAACCCATATCTGCAATAACATTGTGTTGCTGGTTCTAAACAGCACACGAACACTTAACATTTGAATGTTTATATTTAGTTATATTAACTGAAATTACAAAGAAAAATAATATTTTTTAATTCTATTAAATAAACAAGAGCTGTTTAAGAACCTGTTTTTAAAAAAAAAAAAAAAAAAAAAATCTAACCTTTCCCTAGTCACATACATGGACATTATGTAACATGCCATAGCTCCATCTATTGGTTGAAAGTTCCTGTCATAGCTCCATCTATTGGTTGAAAGTTCCTTGACATGTGTAACACAGCTCTATCCATTGGTAGAAGGTTCATCACCAAAATGTGTACTGGGGAAATAGACTAATTTGCATATATTTTGCATAGAGTGACAATTCAATGTATGGTTGTGAGTTTTATCATTATTCCTCCCCTAAATACTCCTTCCTTTCGTAAGAGTTATATTTTATTATTATTATGTTGTTTTCTATATGTTTATATTTTATCTGGCGTTTCCCCCTAAGTTAAATAGGGTGTTGTTAGAGTCTAATACAGAGTAAAATAAAACATTTTGAGTATCTCCTTTAGGAAGTTGTTGTTTTGCCTGGTTCTTTCAGAAATTCCAGTAGCAGTCTTTGGCTATACTTTTTAAATTTATCAAACTGTTGTGTAGCTATTGTAATATTATCTGAACAAGAACATAGTAAGTGAATGCACGTTTGAATATTATATACTAAATTTGATGGAACAGCATTTTTAATATGCTGTTTTGAGTACAAATTTGCCATTATGAGGTACAAAGGGCTTGTCACTGGGGCAGTATCCTTTTAAAGGCCAAATTTGCACCATTTTTAAGGGTACATTATGGTACCATAGCATTGAGGTCCAATCTAGTCACCAAAGGTACATATTTGCCTTTAAAAAGTTACACTATGCAAGGGTACCAATATGTTCCCTTGTTAAAGGGTACAGCGGGTGTACCTTTGAGGGTACTGCCCCAGTGACAAGCTGTTGTACCCCTAAAGGTACAATTCTTGCACATTTTTTCTGACAGTGTAGAGCATTGAAGATGGCTCTCAACTCCAGAGATATTATGGAAGGACATAACCCTCCAGCAACCGGCATCCCAGAGCCTTTAAGGAACTACAAACAGAATAATTGCACTGCAATAAATCACTGTAGCAGAGGATAAAAAAGAAATACTAAAATATCTCATACAGAGAAAAATAAGATATTGAAAACTGATAACAGCTGCAGAGGAGGGATAAATACTGCTATATCTCAAATAGAGAACTTCAAGGATATGAATCCTACAGGAGTACCCCCTAAGAAAACTATCGGCTCGATTACAAGTTGTGTGTTAGGGTTAAAAAGCAGCGTTGAGAGGTCCCAACGCTGCTTTTTAACGCCCGCTGGTATTACGAGTCTTTCAGGTACAGGTGTACCGCTCACTTTTTTGGCCAGACTTGGAAATACCGCAAATCCAATTACATCAATTGCGTATCCTATATTTTCAATGGGACTTGCATAACGCCGGTATTACGAGTCTGACCAAAAGTGAACGGTAGACCCTCTCCTGTCAAGACTGGTACCGCATGTTAAAGTCAGTAGTTAAGAGTTTTACACTACAACGCCGTAGCATAAAACTCTTAACTAAAGTGCTAAAAAGTACACTAACACCCATAAACTACCTATTAACCCCTAAACCGAGGGCCTCCCACATCGCAAACACTAAAATAAAATTTTTAACCCCTGATCTGCCGAACCGGACATCGCTGCCACTATAATAAACATATTAACCCCTAAACCGCTGCACTCCCGCATCGCAAACACTAGTTAAATATTATTACCCATAATCTGCCTGCCCTAACATCGCAGACACCTAACTACATTTATTTACCCCTAATCTGCCGCCCCCAACATCGCTGCCACTATATTAAATGTATTAACCCCTAAACCTAAGTCTAACCCTAAACCTAACCCCCCCTAACTGAAATATAATTTTAATAAATCTAAATAAAATTACTATCATTAACTAAAATATTCCTATTTAACCCCTTAGAGACCACAGCACTTTTCCATTTTCTGACCGTTTGGGACCAGAGCTATTTTTACATTTCTGCGGTGTTTGTGTTTAGCTGTAATTTTCCTCTTACTCGTTTACTGTACCCACACATATTATATGCTGTTTTTCTCGCCATTAAATGGACTTTCTAAAGATACCATTATTTTCACCATATCTTATAATTTACTATAAAAAAATTATAAAATATGATGGAAAAAATGAAAAAAAAAACTATTTCTAACTTTGACCCCCAAAATCTGTTACACATCTACAACCACCAGAAAACCCCAATGCTAAATAATTTCCAAATTTTGTCCTGAGTTTAGAAATACCCAATGTTTACATGTTCTTTGCATTTTTTGCAAGTTATAGGGCAATAAATAAAAGTAGCACTTTTGCTATTTCCAAACCATTTTTTTTCAAAATTAGCAATAGTTACACAGCTTGTGCAATTATGGCACAAATGGTTGTAAATGCTTTTCTGTGATCCTCTTTGTTCAGAAATAGCAGACTTATATGGCTTTGGCATTGCATTTTGGTAGTTAAAAGGCCACTAAATGCCGCTGAGCACCACACATGTATTATGCCCAGCAGTGAAGGGGTTAATTAGGGAGCGTGTAGGGTTAATTTTAGCTTTAGTGTAGTGTAGTAGACAACCCCAAGTATTGATCTAGGCCCATTTGGTATATTTAATGCAACCATTTCACCGCCAAATGCAATCAAATAAAAAAAAAAAAAAGAAAGTTTCACAGTTTTAGGTTTCTTACTGAAATAATTTACAAACAGCGTGAGCAATTATGGCACAAATGGTTGTAAATGCTTCTCTGAGATCCCCTTTGTTCAGAAATAGCAGACTTATATGGCTTTGGCGTTGCTTTTTGGTAATTAGAAGGCCTCTAAATGTCGCTGCGCACCACACGTTTATTATGCCCAGCAGTGAAGGGGTTAATTAGGCAGCTTGCAGGGAGCTTGTAGGGTTAATTTTAGCTTTAGTGTAGTGTAGTAGACAACCCAAAGTATTAATCTAGGCCCATTTTGGTATATTTCATGCCACCATTTCACCGCCAAAAGCGATCAAATAAAAAAAATTGTTAAGCTTTTTACAAATTTTTTCACAAACTTTAGGCTTCTCACTGAAATTATTTACAAACAGCTTGTGCAATTATGGCACAAATAGTTGTAAATGCTTCTATGGGATCCCCTTTGTTCAGAAATAACAGACTTATATGGCTTTGGCGTTGCTTTTTGTCAATTAGAAGGCCGCTAAATGCCGCTGCGCGCCACACTTGTATTATGCCCAGCAGTGAAGGGGTTAATTAGGTAGCTTGTAGGGAGCTTGCAGGGTCAATTTTAGCTTAAGTGTAGAGATCAGCCTCCCACCTGACATATCCCACCCCCTGATCTCTCCCACACAGCTCTCTTCCCTCCCCCACCCCACAATTGTCCCCGCCATCTTAAGTACTGGCAGAAAGTCTGCCAGTACTAAAATAAAAGGTATTTATTTTTATTTAATTTTTTTAAAAACCAACATATTCTGCTGTGTAGGATCCCCCCTTAGCCCCCAACCTCCCTGATCCCCCCCAAAACAGCTTTCTAACCCTCCCCCTCGATCTTATTGAGCACCATCTTGGGTACTGGCAGCTGTCTGCCAGTACCCAGTTTGCCAAAAAAAAACATTTTTTTTTTATATAGTTTTCTGTAGTGTAGCTGCCCCCTCAATAACCAACTCCCCACCTGCTCCCAGATCGCTTAGATAACCCCATCCTCTCTCCCACCTTATGCTAAGCAAAATAAAAATGTGCCATAGTGTAGCGTTCCCACCCACTCCTGCCCCTGTGCTTGCCCCCGTGAGTCCCCCCGTGAGTCCCCCCGTGCATGCGCCCCGCACCCGACATCCCTCCGACGCACTTCCCTCATCGATGGCTGCCCACCCGCCTCCCTGCAACAGCTTCCACCAACGATCTGACCATCGATGTCCAATGCAGAGAGGGCCACGGAGTGGCTCTCTCTGCATCGGATGGCTAAAACATGTTATTGCAGGATGCCTCAATGTCGAGGCATCACTGCAATAAAATGAAAGCGGCTGGAAGCTATCAGGATCGCTTCCACCGCTTGAAAATACTAACAACGTACAACGTCCTTGGTCGTTAACAACCTTTTTTTGTAGGACGTACCCGTACGTCGTTGGTCGTTAAGGGGATTAAAGGGATATTGAACTCATTTTTTTTTTCTTTTCTGATTCAGATAGTGCATGCTATTTTAACCAACTTTCTAATTTACTCCTGTCATCAATTTTTTTTGTTCTCTTGGTATCTTTGTTTGAAAAAGCGGGAATGTAAGCTTACGAGCTGGCCCATTTTTGTGTCAGACCCTGGATAGCGCTTGCAGATTAGTGGGTAGATTTAGCCACCAATCAGCAAGCTACCCAGGTGCTAATCTAAAGATGGGTATAAGTAAATGGGGGAAATAGTTCAGGTGTTTTATTAAATGTGTTGGTTAAAGTTAAAAGGATTTGAAACCCAAATTGTTTATTCCATGATTCAGATAGAGCATGCAATTTATTAACTTTCAAATGTACTCCTATTGTCAAATTTTCATAGTTTTCTTGCTATCTTTATTTAAAAAGGAGGAATGTGATGCATAGGCCCAGTTTTGGTTGAGAACCTGGGTTACGCTTGAAAAGCAGGAAATCAAGATTAGGAGCAAGCCTGTTTTTGGTTCAGCACCTGGGTAGCTATTGCTGATTGGTGGCTAAATGTAGCCACCAATCAAAAAGTGCTATTCAGTGTTCTGAACCAAAAATGGGCCGGGCTACTAAGCTTACATTCCTGCTTTTAAAAATAAAGATAGCAAGAGAATGAAGAAACATTTATAATAGGATAAATTAGAAAGTTGCTTCAAATTGCACGCTCTATCTGAATCATGAAAGAAACAATTTGGGTTTAATATCCTTTTAATATGTTAATACTGTGGTATAAATATTATTATGTGTTTATAAAATTATTATTAAAATGCTTCTCTGTTGTCAGTATGTTATCTAATATGATGTGAGCATAGTGTGGGGGTCATTCAAATATAATAAGTAAATTATTTAAATAATATCTAATTTTATATTTAAATGAATTTCACATGTAAATAAATTGTTAGGGCTAAATGACCCAAAAAAAAAGTATTATGAGGAACTGGAAAAGGTAGGGAAAGTTTCTAATGGTTAGAAGACTTTGAATTTCTGACAGACTTTACACTGATGGGAAAATCCACAGGCAAAGAAACATCATGTTAACAACCAGTAATGACAGGGTAATAGGGATTCCACCTCAGCCATGTTTTCCTGGACTCTTATGAGTTATACATGATGCAGGGTGTGCAAAGAGGAACATGAATTTCAACCCTGGAAAGCACACAAACAGTGACACTGATCAGCACTATTCATATTCCTCTCTGCACACCCTGCAGCATGTATAACTCATAAGTGTCCAGGAAAACATGACCGAGGTGGCAACCCTTGATCCTGTCATTACTGGTTCTTAACAAGATGTTCTAGTGATCTGTTTAGCAGCTATAGATAACTATTGTATCTATAATTATAGAGATTTCTGTTATCAGATCAAATTCTTGACTATTAATCTAATTTATTCTAATAGCTATAATAGTTCATTTCTGCATGACATTACATACCAAAATGATGGTTCTGCAGAACATAGCAAATCACTGTACTGTATAATTATGACAAGTATCTCTATACTCTGAACTAGGACATGTTGTGCTGAAAAATGATTATGGCCATCTATACAATTTAGTGCGAGATTATGGCAAATCTAAATTTATCGCTAGGGAAAACACCACTAGCAAAATGTTTTTTGCGCTTCTCAGGATCTGCTAGTATTACAAGTTGATGTTTTTTTACTGCTAGCTGTACCCTGAGAAGCACAAACATCGCTAGCGGAGTTTTCATGTGTGCGTGCATGTGTTCTCCCATAGAAATCAATTGAGAAAAACATGGAAAAAACACCCTGCCATAAACCAGTAGCCAAATAACCCCTAAGCCATCCCCCACATCACAAACACTAAATTAAAGAATTAACCCCAAAACCGCCATCCCCCTACATTGCAAACTATCTAAATAAACTATTAACCATTAAACCATCATCCCCCATTTGCAAAGTAACAATCTAATAACTATACCCCCTAACCTAACACCCCCTAACTAACACCCCCATAAATAAAAAAAAAACTATACTAAATACCTTAAAAAAAAATAAAAACCTACTTGCAAAATTTAATTAAAATCTAAGCTTACCCTAAAAAAACCCTAACATGACTTAATAAAAAACAACCTACATTACAAAAATAAAAAAACTTACATTACAAAAAATAAAAAAAACTAACATTTATCAAAAATAAAAAAACCTAACATTTACAAAAAAAACTACCATTACAAAAAATAACAATACCTACCCTTACAAAATATAACAAACGAAGTTACCAAATATAAAAAAATGATTCCTAGTCTATCACCCCTAAAAAACCACCCCAAAATAAAAAAAAAATCTATTCTGCAAATAAACTACCAATAGCCCTTAAAAGGGCCTTTTGTAGGGAATTGCCTAAAAAACAAATTACCCCGTAACATTATAACCCCCAAAATAAAAAAAATCCTAACTAAAAAAAACTAAAGTACCCATTCCTCCTGAAAAAGGACATTTGGATGGTTGCCCTTAAAAGGGCATTCATCTCTTTTTCAGCACAAATAAAATTAAAAAATCACTAATCATAAAAAAAACACCCCCAAAAAAAATTAAAAATATAATAATCTTCAAATTCAAATCAGCCAATAGGATTAAAGCTTTTTCCTTTCATCCTATTGGATGATTTAAATTTGAAGAATCAAATCAGCTAACATGAATGCAAGGGTACTCCTTTATAAAAGGGAACATTACATTCAATCTTAGTGTGCGACTGAAGACTGCATGAAGAGGACCGACTTCGCCTTCGCCATTGCCGCTAACCTCGATAGAAGATGGAGCGCCGCCGGGATCAAGATGGAGCGTCGCCCATCATCATTGGTGAGCACCAATTTTGGGGTTAGACTTAGGTTTTGGGGTGTTTTTTGGGTGTGATTTTTTTTTAAGATTAGGGTTTTTTTTATTTTATTTGGGCTGAAAAAGATCTGAATTCCCTTTTAAGGGCAATACCTATCCAAATGCCCTTTTGGGCCAATCGGTAGTTTAGGTTGTTTCTGTTTGTAATGTTAGGGGTAATTTATTTATTTTTAGGCAAAAGAGCTGTTTGCTTTAGGGCACTGCCCTACAAAAGGCCATTTTAAGGGCTATGGGTAGTTTATTTGTAGAATAGGGTATTTTTATTTTGGGGTGGTTTTTTAGGGGTATTAGAAAAGGATTATTTATTTACTTTTTGGTAATTTCATTTGTTATTTTTGTAAGGGTAGGTTTTTTTAAGTGTTAGGTTTTTTATTTTTTGTAATCTTAGTTTTTGTATTTTTTGTAATGTAGGTTTTTTTATTTTTGGCAATGTAAGTTTTTTTTAAGTAATGTTAGTTTTTTTATGGTAAGCTTAGGTTTTAATTTAATTTTATAGGTAAGTTTTTATTTTTTTTAGGTAGTTAGTATAGTTTTTATTTAATGTATTGCTATTTTAATTGGGGTTAAGTTAGGGGGTGTTAGGTTAGGGGGTTTAGTTGTTAGTTTATTACTTTGTGCTGTGGGGGGATGGCGGTTTAGGGGTTAATATTTTACTTAGGTAGTTTGCAATGTGGGGGGATGATGGTTTAGGGGTTTATATTTTATTTATATAGTTTGCGATGTGGGGGACAGTGGTTTAGGGTTAATAGTTTATTTAGATTGTTTGCGATGTGGGGGGATGGCAGTTTAGTGGTTAGTACTTTTATTTAGTGTTTGCGATGTTTGGGGATGACGGTTTAGTGGTTAATAGGTTATTTATATAGTTTGCAATGTGGGAGGATGGCGGTTTAGGGGTTAATAGTTTATTTAGATCGTTTACGAGGTGGGGAGGGTGGTTTAGGGGTTAATACTTTTATTTAGTGTTTGCAATGTGGGGCGATGGGGGTTTAAGGGTTAATACTTTTGTTTAGTGTTTGTGATCTGGGGGAATGGTTATGGAAGAGAAATATATTTCCCATATATTTAGAAAATCAATGACTATATGCAACATATATTTAACAATATTACATTTTTTATTAATACTGTACTTTTATGTAATGGTTTAGTATAGTAAAATTCATACACATCCAGCAGAAACAATTTCTTCAGTGCACAACCTGAACCTTTAAGGTCGTATAGATTTGTTGGCAGCCCACTACACCATACTGAGCATTTGTCTTTTTAATAAACACACATTTGTACTTGAGGGATGAAGCTGGCATTGCCACAAGATGGCTTGGAACTTTCATCACAAGAACTATATGCCTTAGTGTGACTTCTCTTTCTCTGCAAATAGCAGCACGATCACGAGCAACAGACAGAAACCTACCAATTGCAAAACAAATACTTAAATTATCAACCACAAGAAAAGCTTCAACAGCAAAGAAATCTCCTTAATTTAAAAGTGCTGTGTAACTATTTCACAACGTTATTCGCTTGTTGGAGCTTGCGTGGGAAACTTCTCTGTTTACTGTTGCACGATTGTAGTAACTTGCTGACATATTTTGTTTAACAACTTCTAAAACACTGTGCAATGCAACAACATGCGATTGTGTCACTAGACATATTTTCCAAGGGCCTAGAGCATTGACTGAATCTTCCAAATAGCACACTTTATCTTCTTTGCTGTTGTCTTTGTCTTTCAGAGTGTTGTACAATCTTTTAATGGGCTTAGGAGCACCATGAAGGATTTTGTTCTCGTAAAGATGCATATTTCTTCCTTTCAGATATAAATTGCATATCTGCATGACAACAGCATTTGAGCTTTTTACTAATCGAAAAAAGTACACCATTAAATGCTTCAAACTGGAATGCAGACTGCACCCACAGTGGACCCCGATTTGTCACTGCCTAAGTAAAATGAACACAACATTGTACGTTGAAAGAGACATGGTCAAGCCTATAGTGTGTTTTCAAACATTTGTTGAGCACTGGCTATATCCATGCTACTTACAGACTCACTAGAAAGCAATCCAATTCCTCAGACAAGCCTGCACCAATGTACAAAATATTTTTTCTTGCATTAATCCCCACAGGACTGGTACAATGTACTATAACTGCCATGCAAGCCACTCATGTGCCTTCCAAAACGGCTATAGATCGTGGCAGACACGCAAAATTGCATGGAAGTTGTATCTGTAGCAAGCGAAGATTGATTTTGACAGGCTGCCGACTCAAATAAAACTCTTCACCACAGTGTTGTTAGCTGCCTTACTACCCCTAAAAGTATACAATGCATGTACTCTGGTACCAAACAGTTAATTACATTGAAATGGGGCAAGTCAAACAAGAGTGAGATTCCTTTTACACCAAATACTGGTTTGTCTTGACGTATAGCTGTCTCAGCATGCTGAATGGTTTCCTGTTCTTGCCATAGATGTGGTCGCTCAAATTTATAGACTCGTGTAGTGCTCCTTCTTTTTTGGACAATTTTTCCTTCTTGCAAACAGAAACCACACCTTCAGACATGAACAATAGAGAAAACAACTTCATTAACATGTTTTCACTATTATGTTTCCAATGAAATCCATCTCTTGATAAGGTTTTTAGTTCATTGACACATGGGCCCCTACTAATCAAGCCGTCAACCGCAAATACGCTGGAATACCGCAGCGTAATTGTGGAGAGCTTGATTCCCCTTAGTTATCAAACCCTACAGACCGGCAAAAGTAGAATTTTGTGACGTAACATATGATCCGCCAGTCTCAGTCCGAAAGAGATCGATGCTTACGTCATTACAGATGTACTACTACTACTTTTGCTAGTTATCAAATTTCTACCAGGTACGCTTGGCACTATTCCAGCCCAGCATACCTGCTTTTCAAGGCGGCGGATGCCATAGGAATCAATGGGAGTCTGAAAGCAGCAAAGCTCATGTTCGCTGCTGCCCGATATCCCATTGATTCCTATGGGAGAATAAAAGTTATGTTTACACCTAACACCCTAACATGTACCCTGAGTCTAAATACCCCTAATCTGCCCCCCCTACACCGCTGTCACCTACATTATGTTATTAACCCCTAATTTGCTGCCCCCTACACCGCTGCCACCTACATTATACTTATTAACCCCTAATCTGCCACCCCCTACACTGCCGCCACCTACATTATACTTATTAACCCCTAATCTGCCGTCCCCAATGTCGCCGCCACTATATTAAATGTATTAACCCCTAAACCTAAGTCTAACCCTAACACGCCCTAACTTAAATATAATTAAGCCGAAATAGCTCAGTTGGGAGAGCGTTAGACTGAAGATCTAAAGGTCCCTGGTTCGATCCCGGGTTTCGGCAGAACATTTTCATTAAAGGGTTTAGTAAAACTGAGGCTGTGGGTATTTTACATAAAATGGAAAATTCAAGAACAAGGGGTCATGAGCTCAAGCTAAAGGGTAGTAGATTCAGGAGTAATTTGAGGAAGCACTTCTTTACAGAAAGAGTGATTGATTTATGGAATAAACTTCCTCAAGAGGTAGTAGCAACAAACACTGTGGGGGACTTTAAAAATGCATGGGACAAGCATAGGGCTATCCTACGAACTAGATAAGTTTATACTGTTAGGTAAGGTCGGGCAGACTTGCTGGGCCTATGGCTCTTATCTGCCGTCAATATCTATGTTTCTATTATGATAGCAACTTTCAAGTACATTAAAGGGTTTAGTAAATAAGTCTAAATAAAATTACTATCATTATCCAGACGGCATCTTCTGTCTTCATCCATCCGATGCGAAGCGGCTCCATCTTCAAGACATCCGACGCAGAGCATCCTCTTCATCCAACGACTAAAGCTGAATGAAGGTACCTTTAAGTGTCGTCATCCAAGATGGCGTCCCTTAGATTCCGATTGGCTGATAGAATTCTATCAGCCAATCAGAATTAAGGTAGAAAAAATCCTATTGGTTGATCCAATCAGCCAATAGGATTGAAGTTCAATCCTACTGGCTGATCCAATCAGCCAATAGGATTGAGCTCGCATTCTATTGGCTGTTCCAATCAGCCAATAGAATGCGAGCTCAATCCTATTGGCTGATTGCATCAATCAATAGGATTTTTTCTACCTTAATTCTGATTGGCTAATAGAATTCTATCAGCCACTTGGAATCTAAGGGACGCCATCTTGGATGACGTCACTTAAAGGTACCTTCATTCAACTTTAGTCATCAGATGAAGAGGATGCTCTGCTTCAGATATCTTGAAGATGGAGCCGCTCCGTGCCGGATGGATGAAGATAGAAGATGCCGTCTGGGTGAAGACTTCTGCCCGTCTGGAGGATCACTTCGCCCGGCTTGGATGAAGACTTCTCCCGGCTTCGTTGAGGATGGATGTCCAGTCTTCAGAACAGTAAGTCGATCTTCAGGGGGTTAGTGTTAGGTTTATTTAAGGGTGTATTGGGTGGGTTTTATTTTTAGGTTAGGGTTTGGGCCTGCAATAGAGCTATCTGCCCTTTTAAGGGCAATGCCCATCCAAATGACCTTTTCAGGGCAATGGGGAGCTTAGGTTTTTTTAGTTAGTATTTTATTTGGGGGGTTGGTTGTGTGGGTGGTGGTTTTTACTGTTGGGGGGTTGCTTGTATTTTTTTTTACAGGTAAAAGAGCTGATTACTTTGGGGCAATGCCCCGCAAAAGGCCCTTTTAAGGGCTATTGGTAGTTTAGTTTAGGCTAGGGGTTTTTTTTATTTTGGGGGGCTTTTTTATTTTGATAGGGCTATTAGATTAGGTGTAATTAGTTTAAATATCTTGTAATTTGTTTTTTATTTTCTGTAATTTAGTGGGGGGTTTTGTGCTTTAGATAATTGTATTTAATTTAGTTAATTGTATTTGATTTAGGTAATTTATTTAATTATGGTGTAGTGTTAGGTATTAGTGTAACTTAGGTTAGATTTTATTTTACATGTAAATTTGTATTTATTTTAGCTAGGTAGTTAGTAAATAGTTAATAACTATTTAGTAACAATTCTACCTAGTTAAAATAAATACAAACTTGCCAGTAAAATAAAAATAAACCCTAAGCTAACTACAATGTAACTATTAGTTATATTGTAGCTAGCTTAGGGTTTATTTTACAGGTAAGTATTTAGTTTTAAATATGGATAATTTAGGTAATGATAGGAATTTTATTTAGATGTATTTTAATTATATTTAAGTTAGGGGGTGTTAGAGTTAGAATTAGACTTAAGTTTAGGGGTTAATAAATTTAATATAGTGGCGGCGACGTTGGGGACGGCAGATTAGGGGTTAATACGTATAATGTAGGCAGTGTAGGGGGCGGCAGATTAGGGGTTAATAACATAATGCAGGTGGCGGTGGGCTCCGGGAGCAGCAGGATAGGGGTTAAAAAGTTTAGTAGAGTGGCGGTGGGCTCCAAGAGCGGCGGTTTAGGGTTTAATACCTTTATTTAGTTGTGGCGGGGTCCGTGAGCAGCGGGATAGGGGTAAAACAGTTTAGTATAGTGTGGGTGTTTAGTGACAGTAAACCAATAAAGCTGGGAAAAAGCCGAAGAGCAGCGAGATCGATGACTGTTAGTTAACAACAGTCCGCTGCTCATCACCCCGTACTTGGTGCGCGGATTTGTGACAGCTTTTTTGGTAACTTTGGAGAACGTATTCAGGTCCGCGGCAGCGATGTTAGGCGATCTTAGGCGAGCGTATTCGTGCCGTCGAATGCAAGTAAGTTGACGGCTTCATAAGTAGGCCTCACTGTGTGATGATTAGGGATGGGCGAAGGTTTCGCAAAGTTCAAAAAAATGAAACAAATTTTAACACATTTGTTTGAATTGAATTTCGAATGTTTACATATTCTAACATTCGATTTTCGAATGTTAGGTTTTGAATTTTACGATTAAATTCAAAAATATTTGTTTCTAAAAATTTGAATTTATATATTTGTAATAGTATTTCTGATGCTTTCTTTAAATGTAATATTTGAATTATGCAATATTCGAATTTGAAAAATTCAAATTTGTATATTTGTATTAGTATTTCTATAATGCTTTATTTAAATGTAATATTCGAATTATGCAATATTCGAATTCGAAAAATTTGAATTTATATGTTTGTTATAGTATTTCTAATTCTTTCTTTAAATGTAATATTCAAATTATGCAATATTCGATCGAAATAGAAACATTTGAATTGCTATATTTGTATCTATTATCTATAAATTTTCTAGATTCCCTACCACATGAACTATTGAACTTCTGAATAGTATTTGTTAAATAGAATCTTAAATTCAAAATTTCAAATGTGGACATTCAATCTAATTATAAAAATTTGAATTCGAAAGGGATATTCGAAAACTGTAAATAGCATTCAATAATAGAATGTTTAAGAATATTAGTTCGTATCAACATTCGGATTTGTAATTCGAATTTCGGTATTAACATTCGTTCTAACATTCTAAATCAGAAATTTACACATTCGCCCATCCCTAGTGATGATTACACTCATTGGTGGCTTATCAGACCAACCAAGCTACAGGGAAGCCATTAAAACACTGCTTTTTCTGATTAGTAGCATTACTTAATTAATGACACACAAAGTTGGCCACATACTGGACTTGAAAACTGGAACACCATCATAGTTGAAAGAAAGTGTTTTCTGTAATAGAGCTGTATGTTTTACCATCTGTCCTTTATGAAACCATTGTTGTTGGTTTCACGAGTTGCACAAATTATATCATACAGATCAAGATTTTCTAACATCATCTGCAATTGTGTCTTGATTCACATGTACATAAAAAGGCTTGATTTAGTTTGTGTCACGGATATCAGACGGCTAAGGCTACCCCCACCCCCCTACAACCTCACCCCTGTTGTTTCTCAGTGGTTTTGGGCTCCTCAGAGCAACCACCATCTCTGGAAGCTGTTTGTTTGCTTTGTGTTGGCTTGTTTTTGTGTTCAGAGAAAAGTTGGTGTATGACCAGGAAAACCCTCCTAGGCTGGACGGGCTCCTGGAACTCCCGGTCGGCTGCCTTACAACGGACACCATCCTAACCCCTCTCAGGCTGGCCAGGCTCCTGGAACTCCCGGTCGGCCACAGGACAGCAGAACACCCGCTAAATTTAACCCAGGTCGCTCCAGCAACCATGTGCCCCAGAGCTCCGCTCTTTTGTGGATTAGTAGCCCTTGGGGAGTACAAGAAGTGGGGGAATTGCCGGAGGGGAGCTCCTTTTGGAACTGGGGTTTTTGGACACCCCTAACCCCATAACTTCAACGGACTGTAACTCCGGTCCCCAGTAACAAATCATGCTGATGTTCGGACTGTGGCATCTGGGGGCTGAGAGCTTTAAAATGACACCTTGGAAGTGCCGCCGCTCCACCAGGATCACCCGAAACCGCCACCCCTATGTATTGGGATTATGTGAGACTGTGGCTCCTATGGAGGTGCCGGGCTGTCTAGAGGGGCGGGAATGGCGGGAAAATAGTGGGATTGTCCAGGGTCTTATCAAGATGAGCTGACTGTATAAAAGGAGTGTGTGTTTTCAATAAAATCAGTTCCTGTTAAACCTGAATGCTAGGCTGTCTAGTTATTTGGGTTTGCTCCAGCTACAATCACTTTTCCTGGGCTACATAGCAGCCTGTTCCAGGCAGAGGAAGGACACTCTGACAGAGCTACCTAGTCTGGTAGCTGGAGTCTGCCACAGGGTGGGACCCTGAGTACTGGTGCTGTCGGGCATCAGGGGTGGCTACAGGCTGTGGTCACTTGCCAGCTACATAGCTGCAATTGGCAGGGAGGAAGCAGGACCCGTTTGGCGGAGCTACCCAGTCGGGGTTGCCGGGGGTATCCGTCACAGTTTGTTTTACCAATGTAGGTAAAGCAGTTGGAACTGAAATAATGAAAGGCTTGTTTAAAGGGACACTGAACCCAATTTTTTTCTATCATGATTCAGATAGAGCATGCAATTTTAAGCAACTTTCTAATTTACTCCTATTACCAAATTCTTTTCATTCTCTTGGTATCTTTATTTAAAATGCAAGAATGTAAGTTTAGATGCCGGCCCATTTTTGGTGAACACACTGTGTTGTTCTTGCTGATTGGTGGATAAATTCACCGACCAATAAACAAGTGCTTTCCATGGTTCTGAACCAAAAAAATAGCTTAGATGCCTTCTTTTTCAAATAAAGAAAGCAAGAGAACAAAGAAAAATTGTTAATAGGAGTAAATTAGAAAGTTGTTTAAAATTGCATGCTCTATATGAATCACGAAAGAAAAAAATTGGGTTCAGTGTCCCTTTAACAAAAACATTGATGCAGGGACACTGTTGCTTCCATTTTGAGTGGTTATCAGTGCTGCTATGTCTTTGTCAGCAGAAAATGTTAAGCCATGTTTCTACTGAAGAGCTTACATTAAAAGAGCACCTTGCTCCTGGGTTATAATGGGATTATCCTGGCTGTTGACGGTACTGTCCTCATGTGGATTTTCTCTTGTCCTGCATAATGTAATCATATGGGTTTTTGCTGCCAGTAGTTGCACTATCATTAATATCAGCATCCACCTCTATAGTTGAATGCTGCTGTACATCACAGAGTACATTATCTGCATGAAGGAGGAGTCCAGCAGTACTACTTATAAAATCTGCATCTGCCCGTTGGTGGTCGTCATCTTTTCCTGTGGCGAAACTGGTGATACTATCACTTCTTTCTGTAGAACAAGCCACAGTGAAATTTAAGTGTATGTAAGATCATACAAATAGCATTAACACAGTGCACAAATACTAATAACAATATGAGAGTTAAAATGAAAATTACTTCATTGAAAGTGACTTCAAATTGTGATTACTTTTCACAAATTTAACAAGTGATATGTATGCCGCCCATCTGTATCAATACTGTGAGGCATAGGGTGCACCAATGAATTTGCACAGCAGGGATTGTCATAGATAGTGACAAATTATCTGCAAAAAGATTATGCAAAGTTTGAAATTTCCATCACGACATATCACAGGAGAACACATCTTAAACCAGATTACAATTGGAGTGTTTTTTAGAATTTTTGCTCATGCGCTAACTGCACTAGAACGTAAACTTTTTGCGCACATTAAGACCGGCTCTTATTACAAGCTGAAAGTAAAAAGTAAGCTCTTGCATGCTGACCCAATGCGTGCAAAAAGCCAAAGTTAAAATATTGTGTGAGTCATAACCTATTCCCCCATAGAAATCAATGGGGAAAAAATGGGGGGAAAAAACACATTTTCTCAAGTGTGCTAACCCGACATAAAAATATGAATATTTCACATTCCAATATTCTTCACAAAGCAAATATCTCATTGGCATTTTGGTACAATATCTCTCTCTCTCTTTCTCTTTCTCTCTCTCTCTCTCTCTCTCTCTCTCTCTATATATATATATATATATATATATATATATATATACTGTATATATATAACTCTATAGTCATACGCCATGCAGATAAGGGCAGGACTATAGTAGTTATGAATCGGACAGATTATGTCTCACAAGCCCTCTGACAGCTTGGCAACATACATGACTACCAAATACTGGAGAGTAACCCTACTACCCAGTACAGGACAGAAATTGTTGACATTCTGGGCGATGGTTTGGAACATGGGTATATAGATGAAAGTACAGTACAGTACTTAGATGTCAAATATCCTAAAATACCCATGTTCCACCACTTCCTGAAGGTCCATATGTCCTTAACAAACATTTAGGGCCGGCCCATTGTAAGCGGTATTGACTCTCTAACGTAGAGATTGTCCCAATGGCTTGATGCGTTGCTACAACCTATAGTAACCACCCTGCCATCTTATACCAGGGATACCAAACATATTCTAAACTTGGTCTAACATGTCGCTTGGGACAATTCCTACATCTGGGTCACTATAGACGCTGTCTCCCTGTACTCCTCGATACCACACAATAAAGGTATCAAGGCTATTAGATTTTTTCTTGCACAATACACTGATTATACTGTTGACTTTCAGGTTTTTATTATTCGAGTGTTGACATTTTTACTCATGCACAATTTTTTTTTCATTTTGAGGGCACTTATTATCTCCAGAGATGTGGGACCACCATGGGGGCAAAATTTGTCCCTCCTACGCCAATTTATATCTTGGCTGGTGGGAGCTTGCCACATCTTTGGAGATAGTAATCCCTTTAGGTCTCATATACGCTTTTTTAAGCATTATATAGATGACCTGCTTCTGATTTGGTCAGGCCCAATCGAAGACATTGGGACATTTGTCCAGTGGTTAAATGTGAATGATCAAGGTTTAAAATTCACTTTTGAGTTTGATTCTAAAAAAGATTAACTTTCTAGACTTAAAAGAAACTGCAGCAGAGAGGAAGACTACATACATGAGGCAGAACTGTTGGAACAGAGACTTAAAGAAAGAAAGTACAGCAATAGTCATATCAAAGAAGCCAAAAAGAAAGTCCAGATGATCCCTAGGGGAACTCTGTCACAAGACAACAAGACACGAAATAAAGAAAATAATTTTCAGGGAGTACACTTTATTGCCAGCTACAGTGCCAAATATTCTAAAATATGTAGCATTGTCAAGAAACACTATCCCCTCCTAGCGGCAGACGATCAACTGAAAGATGCGGTACAACAAAGTGTACAGTGTTCATATAGGAGGTGCCGTACTCTCGGCTCTCTTTTATCCCCTACACAATTGAAAGAATCTGACAGAGCAGGAAACTCCTGACTCACCCATACTAGAATGTACCGGTGTGGTCACAGAAAATGTAAGCCTTGTGATTATATTCAGATCATTAATATTTTCACCTCTGCAGTGACTGGGAAAACATATGACGTTAAAACTTGTCCAAATTGCACCTGCACCTATGTGATATACCTTATCACCTGCATAAAATGTAATATCCAGTACGTGGGTCTTACCTCTAGGGACATTAACTCACGGATCAGGGAACACATCTCCGCCATCACCAGGGACAAATCCACTACCCCCTTGGTCCAACACTTTGCTACCCTGCATGACTCAAAACTGAATACATTCAGATGGGTAGCTATTGAAAAAGTGAGTGTGCCAAAGAGAGGGAGTGATATTGAGGCTCTTTTAGCTAAAAGTGAGGTGTTCCGAATCTTTCAGCTTAAGACCAGAACACCTCTAGGTTTGAACTAAAAATACGATCTAATAAATTATTGAGAATAAATTGTATATACATCCTTTTGTATTACTATTTTTAGTTTACTATGTACATAGTATATACTGAGAACCACACCAATTATAGCCTCTCACCACATAACTTGTCTAAGGCCTATTCATATTTACATTTTTTACATACATGTCTAGAGCTTTCCTTTACTTCCCTGTGCAATTCTAAGTATAGACCTTATCCCCGACCCCTTTTGTTGTACGTTTATATTTATTCTTTTGTTTCCTACAGGTTACTATGTGGCTATAAACTACCACTTATGTATGAATCTCAGATAGTTCAAATATAGATCCTTTCTGGACCCAATTTTAGTATTGTATTTATATGAGTATATTGTGTGTTTGTTACAGGGTATAGTTCATAATATTATAATATATATACAGATTTACTTGCGTGTTTATTACAGTGCTTTGATTATTCTGTTAGATTGTCAGGTTTAGGGGGCGTATTTTTATTTTAATTGTTCAACCAATCAGCTAATGGTATATTCTTTTAAATTATGTTCTTTGCATTGCACCTTATGGCTATGATTATGGCTTAAAGGGACATGAAACCCAATAATGTCCTTTCATGATTCAAATAGAGAAAACAGGTTTAAACAATTTTCTAATTTACTTCTATTATCTAATTTGTTTTTAATTCTTTTGGTATTATTTGTTGAAGGAGTAGCAATGCACTACTGGTTTCTAACTGAACACATGGGTGAGCCAATGACAATCGGTATATTTATGCATCCACCAATCAGCAGTTAGAACCTAGGTTCTTCGCTGCTCCTGAGCTTGGCTAGATAAACATTTCAGCAAAGGATAACAAGAGAAGGAAGCAAATTAAATAATAGAAGTAAATTGGAAAGTTGTTTAAAAATATATTCTCTCTCTCTCTCTCTCTCTCTCTCTCTCTCTCTCTCTCTCTCTCTATCTATATATATATATTTCAAGAAAGAATACTCACACCTAGATTACGAGTTTTGCGTTGCGGCTCGTAATGCTGAAAATATCGCATTTTCAGCGTCTAAACAGCACCGCAGCCATTACAAGTCTTGTCGATATAGCTGTACCGCACACCTTTTAGCCTGTAATGCAATTTCAGTACCGCACTCATAAAAATTATGTTTTTTCATGGGATTCCCATAGCGCCGGTATTACGAGTTTTGCGTTCTGGCTAAAAAGTGAGCGTTACAGCCTACAACGACAAGATCTGTAACGCCATCTAAAGTCAGCAGTTATGTGTATTACGCTACAAAGCTGTAGCATAAAACTCATAACTAAAGTGTTACAAAGTACACTAACACCCAAAAAAACTACCTATTAACCCCTAAACCAAGGCCTTCCCGCATCACTAACACTATATTAAAGTTATTAACCCCTAATCTGCCGCTCCCGACATCTCCGCCAATGATAAAATGTATTAACCCCTATTCAGCCGCTCCCCGACATCGTCGCCACTATAATAGACCTATTAACCCCTAAATGGCCACCCTCCCGCATCGCAAACACTATTTAAATATTATTAACCCCTAATCTGCCGTCCGCCCACGCCGCCGCTATAATAAACCTATTAACATCTAAACTGCAAGCCCCCACAACGAAATAAACTAAAATAAACTATTAACCCCTAAACCAAAAGCCCCCACAACAAAATAAACTAAAATAAACTATTAACCCCTAAACCCGAAAGCCCCCCACAATGGAATATACTAAAATAAACTATTAACCCCTAAACCTAATGACCCCCTAACTTTATACAATTTCCCTATCTTAAATTAAATTAAAGCTTACCTGTCAAATTTAAAAAAAATATTTTAAACTAACAATTAAACTATTATAATTATTAAACTAAAATTAAACTAACTACCAATTAAACAAAACTAAACTACACATTAAAAAATCCTAACACTACTCTAAAAATTACAAAAAGTATCTAATTACAAAAAAATGAAATTACAAAAAACAAACAGTAAATTATGAAAAATAACAAACAAATTTTCAAAAATAAAAAAGAATTACACCTAATCTAATAGCCCTATCAAAATAAAAAAGCCCCCCCCCCCCCGAAAAAAAACTAGCCTACAATAAACTACCAATGGCCCTTAAAAGGGCCTTTTGTGGGGCATTACCCCAAAGATATCAGCTCTTTTACCTGTAAAAAAATACAAACACCCCCCAACAGTAAAACCCACCACCCAGCCAATCCCCCCATATAAAAAAACTATTTAAAATAGCCTAAGCTAACCATTGCCCTGAAAAGGGCATTTGTATGGGCATTGCCCTTAAAAGGGCATTTAGCTCATTTACATTGCCAAAACACTAATCTAAAAAAAAAAACACCCAAAAAACCCTTAAAAAAACCTAACACGGGGGCAGTGCCTGGAGGAGCAAGGTGATGGCAGCTTGATCACAGAGCTCTGTGCATGAAAGGCATAGAAAGTGTTTTGCTCGGCTACACGATGCCCTGACTGAGCTCAATGACATAGGGGAGACCTTCCTAAAACCTCAGGTAGCTACTTTGGCACGCTCTGTGAAAGGAACAGCAGAATAGAAGTGTTAAAGCACACACGCAATCTGTGCAACAGGCGCCATTTTAGCAACCTCCTACTAAGTTCAAAGAATGGAGACACGAAATAGGAACCGGAGAGGAGTACAGAGGCCCTCAGAGTGAATTGCTGTCAGCACATCTGACTCAAGAAGAAGAAGAAGCGCAAGAAGGTGATCTGTCCCCAATCCCACATGCTACCGCCATAAGAGGTGGAAGGAGAGGCAGCCACGCAGCAGGTTAGGCCGTCACATACTATCATGCGCCTCATGATTCATGCGCAAAGTGACTAACTTATTTAATCATCAAAATCTGACATGAAGACCATAAGTAGCTGGGGGAAGTGCAGTAAGGTACCCATAAATATGTATATATTGTGGAACAGGGATTTGGCGTGACAGCACTGGAACACGTGGGAACTATATTTAATACCGTAAAGGCAATGCTACTATAATATGCAAAATGCATGGCTGCTAAGAAATAAAAAAGCATGCTTGGGTTATTGAAGTCACATTTCCAAAACCTGGAGGGCATTTTAGAGAATCTCTAAAAGGCAGACACTGTTTACTATCATAAACCTACTTTTATAAGCAAAGTCTTCCTCTCCTCATACCTTAAAGTTAAAATCAACATACACAAGGATAACAGAAAGCAGGGGAAGAGAAGACACTCACGATCTTTGACCTAACAAAGTTAATTTTTCTTCCAATTCCTAAGATACCGGATCCTGAAAGGTACGGCTATATGCAATTTATAACCCTGGGGTCTGATATTGTTTACTACTTCAACAGTGGAAAATGTCTGCTAGAAAATAAACCATATACAAAAAAGAAAAAAAGGCTGCACTACATTACCAGACAATGTGATTCCTGGAATAGGGTAGAAACTGGTAAAAAGTCCACACAACAGTAGTACTCAATCAGGAAATAGACAGGTTCAAGCCAAAAGGAGTGCTGCTGTGCAAAAATCCATGGGTTTCTCGTCCATGGATATGAAGTTGAAAACACTGAAACAAGAGAATGGAAGACAGAGCACATCCGATTCAAGGTAATAGTTTAATATACAGAGTGAACACACACTAGTAATAACACTTACTAGAGAGAAAGTTAAAAACGCCCCAAATAATATGGTAGAAAACTCCACAGCGTGTAGATGACAGCGTCAGTCGTCACAGGGGAAGAACAGATTCAAAAGTTCCTGGCTGGTATTGTGATAGCGTAATCTTCGGAACACGTCACTGTGCGTCTTTCCACCTTCTCCTACGGATCTACAAAATGACCAAAAAAGCTCAACGCATTTCGCCGGTGACACCCCGGCTTTCTCAAGAGTATTGGTCGTGATTGTTGATAGTCCTTAAATACCGGTTAACACATGTCCTGATTGGTGCATTTAATTTCAAATTGCAATTCATCACAGGTAAACATAACCTAGCATTGCGGGAACTCAATTCATATTTTAAAAACACACAGAAGCAAAAGTAAGTTAAAACCAGTTAATAATAAAAAACACTGACTATTCATAAAACAATTTTATATAATGGAGGTTTACAGAATTGGATATCAGCTCCAAGGGGTACCTTTAAATGTAATAAACCAAATTGCTTGATGTGTCCATTTGTTAAGAAGGGGGACACGTTTTTCAATCATAATGGCTCTGAATCCTTTAGCATGAAGCACAGATGTAACTGCCAAACCACATATACAGTATACCTTCTTTCCTGCAAGTGTGACCATATCTATATATATAGCATAGTGTACCTGTTCACTTCACATCAGTACATGGTAGTGACACTCGAGATCTACATATACAAATTATAGATTAGGTACCACCAGGAATGACCAATAGATTACTCCTTCTTAGGAGAAAAGAGACTGAATGGATATATAGGATGAGGAGTTTGGCCCCACTAGGTCTTAACATTGATCTCGATGTACAAGCCTTTTTATTATCAATTTTTTATAATCATCATCTAGTACGTTATTCATGAAGTATGTTTTAAATTGAAATATATATAAAAAAAAAATTATATAATGAATTGTCAGTGTTTTTTTATTATTAACTGGTTTTAACTTACTTTTGCTTCTGTGTGTTTTTAAAATATGAATTGAGTTCCCGCAATGCTAGGTTATGTTTACCTGTGATGAATTGCAATTTGAAATTAAATACACAAATCGGGACATGTGTTAACCGGTATTTAAGGACTATCAACAATCACGACCAATACTCTTGAGAAAGCCGGGGTGTCACCGGCGAAACGCGTTGAGCTTTTTTGGTTGTTTTGTGGATCCGTAGGAGAAGGTGGAAAGATGCACAGTGACGTGTTTCGAAGATTACGCTATCACAATACCAGCCGGGAACTTTTGAATCTGTTCTTCCCCTGTTACGATGGACGCTGTCATCTACACGCTGTGGAGTTTTCTACCATATTATTTGGGGCGTTTTTAACTTGCTCTCTAGTAAGTGTTATTACTAGTGTGTGTTCACTCTGTATATTAAACTACTACCTTGAATCGGATGTGCGCTGTCTTCCATTCTCTTGTTTCAGTGTTTTCAACTTCATATCCATAGACGAGAAACCCATGGATTTTTGCACAGCAGCACTCCTTTTGGCTTGAACCTGGCTATTTCCTGATTGAGTACTATTGTCATGTGGACATTTTACCAGTTTCTACCCTATTGCAGGAATCACGTTGTCTGGTAATGTATCGCAGCCTTTTTTTATTTTTTGTATATGTTTACTTTTGTTTCTGTGTAGGCTGCAGCTCGTTACTTCATTTATATAGTAAGATTGGATTCAGTAAGAATTTTTATTGTTCCATCAATGCACTTTATGAAATATTGTTTGATTGCAGTATTTTAGTATTGTTTTGCATTTTATCAGTGTGCATCGTTTTTTATATTTATTTATATAAAAATCTTTTAATAGGAAGAGCATTACGTTAATTTGTACTGTTTATAGTAAGGGAACGATTATCACATTGGATTTAGGACTTAGGTGCTTTGTAAACCGTCTGGTCCTATAAATCTAATTACCATGGAAGTTGAAAACAGATTTGGGGATTATCTCTCTAGGTTTGACAGGCAGAGAGCTGTTAAAATTTTAGATGATGTGGTTAATATTGTGCCAGATACTGAAAAACCTTTGGATCTTTTTAAATATCTAGAAGATCTTTTAGAAAAAGATACAAGAGAGTGGCAAGATTTGCTACTCCTTGATAATTATATATTAAATAACGTTATACCAAGGGGCCTTAGATTTGATAAAAAAACGTCTATTCAAACTGGATGAAGTAGAGTTTACTTTAGATTGGGGCAAAGCCTTTCATAGCTGTTCAATTAAACTTCTTAATATTTTAATTAGGTATAGGGAACAGAGGTTGAAAGCATTAGACGATAAAATTAAATTAGCAGTAGATAAAATACAACCATTTAGTGAAGTAGAAGAATGGAAGACTTTCAATATTAATATTCAAACTAGAATTGCCAAATTTGAAAGAGAACTGAAGCAGAAAAAAACAGAAAAAGTTGGCAAGGGATTTGAAAGATTATAAAGATGAGGTGGTTCACACATATAATAAAGTGAATGAGGAGATTATCACTGTACCTTTTGAGACTCCTGAAGATTATAAAAATTTGGTTCAGAAGAGTCACACTTGGGAGGAAAGAAAAATTAGTATCAAGAAGACCCCTTCTAGAAATAGAGGTCTGGCAAACAGAATCAATAGGAATATTCCTAATGTCAATTGTATACCCAATAGTACTAGTGATACTAATACTATTTCTAATAATCACAATCGAAGTGGGGTGCATAAATGGAGAAGAGATAATACCAATATTCATCAGGGTGACTATCTAAAAAATAGCCAATGTGATTTACCATGGCGCCCTCCGTTTATATATTCTAGCAATCATAGAAGAGAAAATTTTGTCAATCACAAACTAAGAGGTCATCAGATTAATATGTCTCACTCTCCAACCAATAGATAAAATAGGACATATTCTAATAATAATAGAGATGACACATACCTTAATAGGAACAATATTAATAGTAATAATAGGTATGATACTTTGAGAAATCTGGGTACTCCCTCTTCTCCCAAACGGTCTGTTTGGCATAGACTGGGTGCAAAACCAAAATCTCCAAACCACACACATTTTTTAGACAGGGATCAGGGAAGTCACTTCAGGGACAGGAATCCTTCCTGGGAAGGAGAAAAAGTAACGAATTGGGAAATAAGAGAAAGACCTCAAAAAAGAGTCTTAGAATTAGACGAGGAGCAAGAGGAGGAATTAGAATCTAGAGGAGGGAACAGTAGAAGGCTGAATTAGAACAAATGAAAAAGGATATTGTGAATATTTCAGATCTAGTATTGTCTAATGAGGATATTAGGCTATTGGGTAAAGGTCTGAATTTTGCCCCAAAATCAAAACCCAACAAGTTTGAGGTATATATGGATATTCAAAAGTATATCAGAAAGATGATGCTAAAGAGATACTTTGTCAAAGATACAAAAAGTTATGATAAACCTAATACTAATAAATATTTGGAGGGCAAAGATATTTAAACTCTTTGTACACTTAAGAGTCTAGAAGCAGAAAATGCCTGTAATATTCAAGCTTGTGACTATGGAATTGACCCCTCAAACAATGTTAGCGATCTACTGGACCTCTCTATATATGAGGAGACATACAGGTTTCAAAGGTAAATCACAGTTTTATCCCCACCATATGCAAGGGGATCAATTGTCCCTTTTTAACAAATTGGTTTGTAGAGACCTTGATACTGAGCTAACTAAATGTAAAATAAATAAATATAATGATAATCTTACTATTAGTGAAAGAGCAGCTTTGAACTCACTTAAAACCAACAATATACAAATTATAGATTGGGTACCCCCAGGAATGACCAATAGATTACTCCTTCTTAGGAGAAAAGAGACTGAATGGATATATAGGTTGAGGAGTTTGGCCCCACTAGGTCTTAACATTGATCTAAATGTACAAGCCTTTTTATAATCATTTTTTTATGATCATCATCTAGTACGTTATTCATGAAGTATGTTTTAAATTGCAATGTATATAAAAATAAATAAATTATATAATGAATTGTTTTATGAATTGTCAGTGTTTTTTATTATTAACTGGGTTTAATACTATTGAGAAAGCCAGGGTGTCACCGGCGAAATGTGTTGAGCTTTTTTGGTCATTTTGTGGATCCTTAGGAAAAGGTGGAAAGACGGACAGTGACGTGTTCCGAAGATTACTCTATCACAATACCAGCCGGGAACTTTTGAATCTGTTCTTCCCCTGTTATGACGGACGCTGTCATCTACACGCTGTGGAGTTTTCTACCATATTATTTGGGGCGTTTTTAACTTGCTCTCTAGTAAGTGTTATTACTAGTGTGTGTTCAATCTGTATATTAAACTACTACCTTGAATCGGATGTGCGCTGTCTTCTATTCTCTTGTTTCAGTGTTTAGAAAATAAACCAGCTTCAACGTCCAAATCTGCTACACAGCACCCCTTTTTTAAACCCATTAAGGGAGAGAAGGTTCAGGAGAGAGAGGCCCCTATGCCTGCGGAAGAATTAGACTCAGACTCAGAATCCCAAGCTAATTGCATGGACACAACACCCACTACAAAAGCGGATCTCCAAAATCTAGTGTCTAAGCAAGACATTGCCTCTGTGTGTGACAGAATGCTGGAAAAAAATTGACACACTACAAAATACTGTCACATTAAACAGGATATCCTAGACTTGGGGTCAAGAGTTGAAACGCTGGAAGACAAAGAAGAGAACATAACAGAAGAAATTGCCACTTTACATCAACAAGTTTCCTCCCAACAACAAGAATTAGACTAAATTCATGACAAAATGGAGGATTTGGAAAATAGAGGCCAGCAATGTAGCATAAGGTTAAAGGGGGTCCCTGAGTCAGTGACCCCGCCAGAGCTACCAGACTTTCTCCTTCAACCATTTCAAACCAGATTCCAAATGGAAAGAGCACATAGGGCTTTGAGGGCGAAGCCGAAAAAAGGAGATCCCCCCAGGTATATAATTGTAAAAAAATTTTGCTTTCAGAAGAAAGAAGAGATAATGGCAGCAACAAGAAGGAACCCTACCTTTAAATGTAAAGGATCAGTCATCCAGTTCTACCAAGACCTCTGTTTGAAAACACTATAGAGACGAAGTGCGCTGCGCCCTCTTACACAGCTACTACGCAAAAAAACAGATTCCCTACAGATGGGCATTCCCGTTTGTGTTGCATATCCAACACGAATGTAGAACAATCTCATTTAGGAATCCATCAGAGATCCCAGAGATATGTGAATATTTAAAAGTGGACTGTCCGGAGCTTCCAAATCCACCCGGAAGAGTAGCACATCTCATATCTCCTCACAGCAGGGATCTTCATCTAGGGGAAAATGGTTGAAAGCTTCAAAGAAAAAGCAAAAAACTTGAGTTTACTATGACTCAGTAGTTTGAATATAGGAGACCTTCTGGAAGAGCTCATCAGCAATATCATCACAATGAGGGACTTCTTCTGATTGGAATCCCTCTGACGAAGACGACCTATAAATGAGTATAACTTTTTCTATGTATACTGCTTTAGAGATTGTTGTGACTTTGCTTTAATTCAAGATGGACATACCCGATGGGTAAAAGGGGGAGGAAGGGGATGGGAAGAAAAGGTGACAAGGCACAGAAGAGATCTGTACTTCCTGGCTAGGGTGGCCAAATTCAGAACTTTATTTTAGACCTACAGTATGTATTGCAAACACTGTATGTCATTGCTATTATTGTGCACTCAAGGATATACCATAGGAAACCTACACACACTTTCAGAATAGAATATATCTACAATATGTATCATTGCCATGCACACTAACCCAAATGAGTATTTTTTCAATACCAGAAGTTTATAGTTATGAGTTACATTTTTATGTATTATATTACTGTTTTATTTATGATGGTTTATCCAGCATGGATTTATTCATGCTGTAAAGTTGCTATGTTTAATTGGTCACTGATTTGCTACCTACACTCATGCTTGTTTGTTGTGTCATGCAGGTTGAGGAGGAGAATGGCGAATTACACTAAAGTACCCACTCTAGCGATATGTTCCGGTTCAGCAGAACCTAGGCAGAACAGGGGTCACTCACTGCAACACACATGTAGGACAGAATACATTAACCATTCTAATAGCTACAGCTTTTACACTGTCAATGGATTCTTGGGCCATTAATTTGTTATTGCATAACGTCAGAGGGCTGAACTCAGACATTAAATGCAGGACAACACTTACACAGTATAAGTCTCTAAAAGCTAATGTGATTTTCCTCCAGGAAACAGATTTTTAAACTCACAGATATCCAGATATTGGACAAGGGAATTTCCACATCACTACCACACCACAACTGATTAAAAAAACGAGGGGTTTCAATACTCATACATTCTTCTATACCCGTTATACATACAGAAACCATTGAGGACAAAGAAGGCAGATTTTTAATAGTTAGAGGCCAGATCCAAATTACGGACATTTTATTCTGCAACATTTATTCCCCTAATGATAAGCAAGATGCCTTCTTCAGACACATAGCACAACAGTTAACAAGTTGGTCTCAGACAAGGACAATACTAGTGGGGGATTTCAATGTGGATCTCGCGTTGCACTTAGAAACCGCCTCCAATTAATCACTCACAAACAAGACAAAAAATATAAAATAACTAAAGTGATATTAGATCACCTAACGACACATTCCTTAATTGATTCTTGGGAAATTTTATACAGAAATACCACAGACACCACATATTATTCAGCGGCACATAAGACATACACAAAGCTAGATTACATATTCGTCAGCCAAATTCTACAGCCCACTCTAGACTCAACTACTATCCATGCCTGTGTGTGGTTGGACCACTCAATAATACAACTTAAATTGTGGGGCCTGCAGAACACTAGTAGGACCAAATCCTGGATGTATAGCCCTTCCTGTCTGAAAGACCCTATAGTTCAACAGGCTATCACACGTTACATGTTTCGACATGGGCTGCTCACAAAAGAAAGATCGTCCTTTATCAAGAAGATAAACACCCAAAGATTAGAGCTCCAAGGAGAAATTGGCACACTTGAAAAACAACACAGACTTACACAATCTAAGGCCATTCTAAAACGACTACAGGATAAACGCACAACATTAGCTAACATACTCAATGACCAAGCGCTTAAAGCAGCATTTCGACTTAAAGCTAATTACTACATATACTCTAATAAGCCAGATAGATACATGGCAAACAAAATCCATGAAAAACTGAGATTAGAGGCTATATCCCAAATTCAGAAAGATGACTGCACCACAACTACACATCTACAAGAGATAGTAGACTATTTTGCCAAATACTATAGAGACTTATATGACGGAACTAAGGTGACTCAATCCACACAAAATTTTATAAATGTGTGGCACTCAAAAATGTTTTTATTCCAAGTTCTTTTTATTAAAAGAAAATTTAGGATGTGTACATGTACGCACACGCGTATAAGAATACAAAGAAAATAATCAAGATTATTTGACAATAACTGGTGAACGGAATGGTAACGTAAACTGTCACCTAGATGACCAAAATGGAGTTGTCAATCAAACAAGAGAATGAGTAAAACAAAGAAACAAATAGGGGGGGGGAAACAAAAATAAAATAAAAAATAACTAAATTAAAGTTAAAAATGCTCCAGTGCCAAAAGCTTTTTTGCAGTGCAATGTCTCCACACCAGTAGTCATGAGAAATAAGATGAAAAT
This sequence comes from Bombina bombina, assembly GCF_027579735.1. NCBI lineage: Eukaryota > Metazoa > Chordata > Amphibia > Anura > Bombinatoridae > Bombina > Bombina bombina. The sequence continues at coordinate 196,921,934 of NC_069506.1, read as the reverse complement.
AGAGCAGATGAGGGCCTATAAGGTATTAAACTAATTTCTGATATTGGTCCCACATATTTTGTGCCATGATGAAGTGGTCCCTGGTATCTAACCTAAATGATCTATATTCTTCCAATTCTAAAAGGTCTGAGACTTTTGACTTCCATTGTGATAGGTTAGGGGGGTCAGGGGCTTTCCAATTTTTAGCAATGAGGGATTTGGCGCTATTTGTAAAGATGCGAAACAAAATAATGTGAGCCTTGGAGGGGAGTTTGATGTTTCTGTTTAATAGGAATATTAATCTAAAGGCAATGTCATCTGGAAAATTCTCTCAATTTCCAAGAGAATGGCTCTCCACAATGAGTTGATGCAGCTGCACCACCACCACATGTGGCCCATACGACTGCCTACATGGCCGCAGCGCCAACAGCGGTTATTAGTTGAGGGGAATAATGTGTGGAGGCGTCTTGGGGTGAGGTAACAGTGGTGGAGTATTTTATAATTCAATTCCAGAAGATTAGCGGAGGAGGAGGATGATTTAGTATTAATAAACATATAAGAAGCCATCTGTGGAAGGATAATGACTCCCAACTCTCTCTCCCAGGATTCTATGGAAGTGGGCAGGTTGCCAGGGGGGGGTTGGGTCAAAATGGAGTATATTTTAGAAAGAGTGTGGCTAAGTGGTTGGGAGGATGATAGTAATTTTTCTAGATTGGTCCGAGTTCTAAGGAAGTTGTGTTGTTGATTGTGAGAGGATATGTAATGAAAAACTCTCCTATAGGTAAACCAATTTTTAGCCCAGGTGTGACCTAAATCTGTTAATTGGGTCATTGAGAGTAAATGTTCGTTGTTCTTTAGGTGATAAAGGGCGACATCAAGGGGGGACATAGGGTCGTCCCAGCGTATTCCGAGGTCAGTCAATGAGAACTCGGGGTTATGCATCAGGGAGGTTAGGGGGGAGGGTCTGGAGGAGAGGTATGGATTAATTTTATTGATCTTTTCCCACTGAGTCAAGGTCTCTTTGGTGATTGGATTTTCTATACTGCCAATCCGCTCATGTCCCCCCGGGGACCAACAGGTTGCTTTTAAATTTAGACTAGGGTTGAGGTGTTCCTCCAAAGCTATCCACCTTTTCTGGGATTTATGTAATCTCCAGTCAAGGATTCTTTGAATGTAGATTGCGTGATCGTAGAGGGAAAGATCGGGCACTCCCAGCCCCCCGTGAACGCGGGGGAGCAGCATAGTTTTATTGTTTATTCTTTAGTGTTTGCCTCCCCAAATAAAGGAGCTGAATAAAGATTGGATGCGAGAGAGGAACCTCGGGGGGAGGGGGACCGGGAGGGCCCACAAAAGATATAGGAGTCTGGGGAAGGCTGTCATTTTAATGGCATTGATCCTCCCGATCCAGGAGAGATGTCTAGAGTGCCAGGAGGAAAGTTCCCTTTCCAAGGACAACTTGAAGGGGGCAAAGTTTAAAGTGTAAATCTCGTCCATTTCATCCGTCAAATAGGTACCTAAATATTTAAGAGAGGTTTTGCATTGGCGGAAAGGGCAAGAAGATTTAATTTGCTGAGCTATAGTGGGTGGTAAGGATACACTCAGATATTCAGATTTTGAGTGATTAATGAGGAAATTGGATAGGTTATTAAATAGGGTTAGTTCTTCCAAGAGAGGGGGGATGGAGGTGTCGGGAGCCGTAAGTGTAAACAGGACATCGTCCGTGAAAAGGGACAGTTTATAAGTTTCATTTCCAATCACTATTCCCTGAATCTCTGTATTCTGACGGACCCTGGTGGCAAAAGTCTCCAAGAGGCAGACAAATAGCAGGGGGGACAGGGGGCACCCCTGTCTGGTGCCATTAGAAATCGGAAAGGGGGGAGAAAGGATGCCATTAACTGAAATTTTTGCGCTTGGACTGTTATATAATGCAAAAATAAGATAACTTTAAAAAAAGTCAGAATGAGAAATCAGCCCCATTGTAGCCATTTGACAAGGTGACATAGTGCATCACAGTCCTTGGAGGTAGTTGACAAGTCAAAACAAAGGCCAACACAGCCCCTTTGGAGACATCTGACAAGGTGACATAGTGCATCACAGTCCTTGGAGGGAGTTGACAAGGCAAAACAAAGGCCAACACAACCCCATTTGAGCCATTTGACAAGGTGACATAGTGCATCACAGTCCTTGGAGGGAAGTGACAAGGCAAAACAAAGGCCAACACAGCCCCATTTGAGCCATTTGACAAGGTGACATAGTGCATCACAGTCCTTGGAGGGAGTTGACAAGGCAAAACAAAGGCCAACACAGCCCCTATGGAGACATCTGCCAAGGTGACATAGTGCATCACAGTCCTTGGAGGGAAGTGACAAGGCAAAACAAAGGCCAACACAGCCCCATTTGAGCCATTTGAGAAGGTGACATAGTGCATCACAGTCCTTGGAGGGAGTTGACAAGGCAAAACAAAGGCCAACACAGCCCCTATGGAGACATCTGCCAAGGTGACATAGTACATACCAGTCCTTGGGGCTGATCACATTTAAATATACATATTTGTGATTGTAAAATAACATTAATCTAAAATATTCTAAATAATATCTTTAGAAATGTGAAGACTAGAGCACTAATATGAAAAATAAATTCATTAGTTCATCAAGATGATTGTAAAGAAAATTATGTCTTTCACATATGTCCGATTTCTTACAATATTAGACAGTCAATTCTTATCATATTAATCTATGGCATATCTAAATATAAATATTGGTCCCTGTTTTAAAAATAATACAGACAGACAGACAACACTTTGAATAACAACTGGTGGCAACTAGAGCATAATCCATGTGGCACATAGATACATTTGTGCAATGTACAGTAATCTGTTTTATGACACAACATATATTGATCACAATGCAAGACATAAGATATATTCAAAACTACTTTAAGGGATAGATTCCTTAAGAGAGGCTACACAAAATACCTGCTAGACAAGGCCCAAACAGAAGTTGGAAAAATGGATAGGAATAATATGATATATGATAGCAGTAATAAAAAAGATAGGAAATTAAAAGATGACAAACCAACCTATGCCTGCGGAAGAATTAGACTCAGACTCAGAATCCCAAGCTAATTGCATGGACACAACACCCACTACAAAAGCGGATCTCCAAAATCTAGTGTCTAAGCAAGACATTGCCTCTGTGTGTGACAGAATGCTGGAAAAAAATTGACACACTACAAAATACTGTCACATTAAACAGGATATCCTAGACTTGGGGTCAAGAGTTGAAACGCTGGAAGACAAAGAAGAGAACATAACAGAAGAAATTGCCACTTTACATCAACAAGTTTCCTCCCAACAACAAGAATTAGACGAAATTCATGACAAAATGGAGGATTTGGAAAATAGAGGCCAGCAATGTAGCATAAGGTTAAAGGGGGTCCCTGAGTCAGTGACCCCGCCAGAGCTACCAGACTTTCTCCTTCAACCATTTCAAACCAGATTCCAAATGGAAAGTGCACATAGGGCTTTGAGGGCGAAGCCGAAAAAAGGAGATCCCCCCAGGTATATAATTGTAAAAAAATTTTGCTTTCAGAAGAAAGAAGAGATAATGGCAGCAACAAGAAGGAACCCTACCTTTAAATGTAAAGGATCAGTCATCCAGTTCTACCAAGACCTCTGTTTGAAAACACTATAGAGACGAAGTGCGCTGCGCCCTCTTACACAGCTACTACGCAAAAAAACAGATTCCCTACAGATGGGCATTCCCGTTTGTGTTGCATATCCAACACGAATGTAGAACAATCTCATTTAGGAATCCATCAGAGATCCCAGAGATATGTGAATATTTAAAAGTGGACTGTCCGGAGCTTCCAAATCCACCCGGAAGAGTAGCACATCTCATATCTCCTCACAGCAGGGATCTTCATCTAGGGGAAAATGGTTGAAAGCTTCAAAGAAAAAGCAAAAAACTTGAGTTTACTATGACTCAGTAGTTTGAATATAGGAGACCTTCTGGAAGAGCTCATCAGCAATATCATCACAATGAGGGACTTCTTCTGATTGGAATCCCTCTGACGAAGACGACCTATAAATGAGTATAACTTTTTCTATGTATACTGCTTTAGAGATTGTTGTGACTTTGCTTTAATTCAAGATGGACATACCCGATGGGTAAAAGGGGGAGGAAGGGGATGGGAAGAAAAGGTGACAAGCCACAGAAGAGATCTGTACTTCCTGGCTAGGGTGGCCAAATTCAGAACTTTATTTTAGACCTACAGTATGTATTGCAAACACTGTATGTCATTGCTATTATTGTGCACTCAAGGATATACCATAGGAAACCTACACACACTTTCAGAATAGAATATATCTACAATATGTATCATTGCCATGCACACTAACCCAAATGAGTATTTTTTTCAATACCAGAAGTTTATAGTTATGAGTTACATTTTTATGTATTATATTACTGTTTTATTTATGATGGTTTATCCAGCATGGATTTATTCATGCTGTAAAGTTGCTATGTTTAATTGGTCACTGATTTGCTACCTACACTCATGCTTGTTTGTTGTGTCATGCAGGTTGAGGAGGAGAATGGCGAATTACACTAAAGTACCCACTCTAGCGATATGTTCTGGTTCAGCAGAACCTAGGCAGAACAGGGGTCACTCACTGCAACACACATGTAGGACAGAATACATTAACCATTCTAATAGCTACAGCTTTTACACTGTCAATGGATTCTTGGGCCATTAATTTGTTATTGCATAACGTCAGAGGGCTGAACTCAGACATTAAATGCAGGACAACACTTACACAGTATAAGTCTCTAAAAGCTAATGTGATTTTCCTCCAGGAAACAGATTTTTAAACTCACAGATATCCAGATATTGGACAAGGGAATTTCCACATCACTACCACACCACAACTGATTAAAAAAACGAGGGGTTTCAATACTCATACATTCTTCTATACCCGTTATACATACAGAAACCATTGAGGACAAAGAAGGCAGATTTTTAATAGTTAGAGGCCAGATCCAAATTACGGACATTTTATTCTGCAACATTTATTCCCCTAATGATAAGCAAGATGCCTTCTTCAGACACATAGCACAACAGTTAACAAGTTGGTCTCAGACAAGGACAATACTAGTGGGGGATTTCAATGTGGATCTCGCGTTGCACTTAGAAACCGCCTCCAATTAATCACTCACAAACAAGACAGAAAATATAAAATAACTAAAGTGATATTAGATCACCTAACGACACATTCCTTAATTGATTCTTGGGAAATTTTATACAGAAATACCACAGACACCACATATTATTCAGCGGCACATAAGACATACACAAAGCTAGATTACATATTCGTCAGCCAAATTCTACAGCCCACTCTAGACTCAACTACTATCCACGCCTGTGTGTGGTTGGACCACTCAATAATACAACTTAAATTGTGGGGCCTGCAGAACACTAGTAGGACCAAATCCTGGATGTATAGCCCTTCCTGTCTGAAAGACCCTATAGTTCAACAGGCTATCACACGTTACATGTTTTGACATGGGCTGCTCACAAAAGAAAGATCGTCCTTTATCAAGAAGATAAACACCCAAAGATTAGAGCTCCAAGGAGAAATTGTCACACTTGAAAAACAACACAGACTTACACAATCTAAGGCCATTCTAAAACGACTACAGGATAAACGCACAACATTAGCTAACATACTCAATGACCAAGCGCTTAAAGCAGCATTTCGACTTAAAGCTAATTACTACATATACTCTAATAAGCCAGATAGATACATGGCAAACAAAATCCATGAAAAACTGAGATTAGAGGCTATATCCCAAATTCAGAAAGATGACTGCACCACAACTACACATCTACAAGAGATAGTAGACTATTTTGCCAAATACTATAGAGACTTATATGACGGAACTAAGGTGACTCAATCCACACAAAATTTTATAAATGTGTGGCACTCAAAAATGTTTTTATTCCAAGTTCTTTTTATTAAAAGAAAATTTAGGATGTGTACATGTACGCACACGCGTATAAGAATACAAAGAAAATAATCAAGATTATTTGACAATAACTGGTGAACGGAATGGTAACGTAAACTGTCACCTAGATGACCAAAATGGAGTTGTCAATCAAACAAGAGAATGAGTAAAACAAAGAAACAAATAGGGGGGGGGAAACAAAAATAAAATAAAAAATAACTAAATTAAAGTTAAAAATGCTCCAGTGCCAAAAGCTTTTTTGCAGTGCAATGTCTCCACACCAGTAGTCATGAGAAATAAGATGAAAATAGAGCAGATGAGGGCCTATAAGGTATTAAACTAATTTCTGATATTGGTCCCACATATTTTGTGCCATGATGAAGTGGTCCCTGGTATCTAACCTAAATGATCTATATTCTTCCAATTCTAAAAGGTCTGAGACTTTTGACTTCCATTGTGATAGGTTAGGGGGGTCAGGGGCTTTCCAATTTTTAGCAATGAGGGATTTGGCGCTATTTGTAAAGATGCGAAACAAAATAATGTGAGCCTTGGAGGGGAGTTTGATGTTTCTGTTTAATAGGAATATTAATCTAAAGGCAATGTCATCTGGAAAATTCTCTCAATTTCCAAGAGAATGGCTCTCCACAATGAGTTGATGCAGCTGCACCACCACCACATGTGGCCCATACGACTGCCTACATGGCCGCAGCTCCAACAGCGGTTATTAGTTGAGGGGAATAATGTGTGGAGGCGTCTTGGGGTGAGGTACCAGTGGTGGAGTATTTTATAATTCAATTCCAGAAGATTAGCGGAGGAGGAGGATGATTTAGTATTAATAAACATATAAGAAGCCATCTGTGGAAGGATAATGACTCCCAACTCTCTCTCCCAGGATTCTATGGAAGTGGGCAGGTTGCCAGGGGGGGGTTGGGTCAAAATGGAGTATATTTTAGAAAGAGTGTGGCTAAGTGGTTGGGAGGATGATAGTAATTTTTCTAGATTGTTCCGAGTTCTAAGGAGGTTGTGTTGTTGATTGTGAGAGGATATGTAATGAAAAACTCTCCTATAGGTAAACCAATTTTTAGCCCAGGTGTGACCTAAATCTGTTAATTGGGTCATTGAGAGTAAATGTTCGTTGTTCTTTAGGTGATAAAGGGTGACATCAAGGGGGGACATAGGGTCGTCCCGGCGTATTCCGAGGTCAGTCAATGAGAACTCGGGGTTATGCATCAGGGAGGTTAGGGGGAGGGTCTGGAGGAGAGGTATGGATTTATTTTATTGATCTTTTCCCACTGAGTCAAGGTCTCTTTGGTGATTGGATTTTCTATACTGCCAATCCGCTCATGTCCCCCCGGGGACCAACAGGTTGCTTTTAAATTTAGACTAGGGTTGAGGTGTTCCTCCAAAGCTATCCACCTTTTCTGGGATTTATGTAATCTCCAGTCAAGGATTCTTTGAATGTAGATTGCGTGATCGTAGAGGGAAAGATCGGGCACTCCCAGCCCCCCGTGAACGCGGGGGAGCAGCATAGTTTTATTGTTTATTCTTGAGTGTTTGCCTCCCCAAATAAAGGAGCTGAATAAAGATTGGATGCGAGAGAGGAACCTCGGGGGGAGGGGGACCGGGAGGGCCCACAAAAGATATAGGAGTCTGGGGAAGGCTGTCATTTTAATGGCATTGATCCTCCCGATCCAGGAGAGATGTCTGGAGTGCCAGGAGGAAAGTTCCCTTTCCAAGGACAACTTGAAGGGGGCAAAGTTTAAAGTGTAAATCTCGTCCAGTTCATCCGTCAAATAGGTACCTAAATATTTAAGAGAGGTTTTGCATTGGCGGAAAGGGCAAGAAGATTTAATTTGCTGAGCTATAGTGGGTGGTAAGGATACACTCAGATATTCAGATTTTGAGTGATTAATGAGGAAATTGGATAGGTTATTAAATAGGGTTAGTTCTTCCAAGAGAGGGGGGATGGAGGTGTCGGGAGCCGTAAGTGTAAACAGGACATCGTCCGCGAAAAGGGACAGTTTATAAGTTTCATTTCCAATCACTATTCCCTGAATCTCTGTATTCTGACGGACCCTGGTGGCAAAAGTCTCCAAGAGGCAGACAAATAGCAGGGGGGACAGGGGGCACCCCTGTCTGGTGCCATTAGAAATCGGAAAGGGGGGAGAAAAGATGCCATTAACTGAAATTTTTGCGCTTGGACTGTTATATAATGCAAAAATAAGATAACTTTAAAAAAAGTCAGAATGAGAAATCAGCCCCATTGTAGCCATTTGACAAGGTGACATAGTGCATCACAGTCCTTGGAGGTAGTTGACAAGTCAAAACAAAGGCCAACACAGCCCCTTTGGAGACATCTGACAAGGTGGCATAGTGCATCACAGTCCTTGGAGGGAGTTGACAAGGCAAAACAAAGGCCAACACAACCCCATTTGAGCCATTTGACAAGGTGACATAGTGCATCACAGTCCTTGGAGGGAAGTGACAAGGCAAAACAAAGGCCAACACAGCCCCATTTGAGCCATTTGACAAGGTGACATAGTGCATCATAGTCCTTGGAGGGAGTTGACAAGGCAAAACAAAGGCCAACACAGCCCCTATGGAGACATCTGCCAAGGTGACATAGTGCATCACAGTCCTTGGAGGGAAGTGACAAGGCAAAACAAAGGCCAACACAGCCCCATTTGAGCCATTTGAGAAGGTGACATAGTGCATCACAGTCCTTGGAGGGAGTTGACAAGGCAAAACAAAGGCCAACACAGCCCCTATGGAGACATCTGCCAAGGTGACATAGTACATACCAGTCCTTGGGGCTGATCACATTTAAATATACATATTTGTGATTGTAAAATAACATTAATCTAAAATATTCTAAATAATATCTTTAGAAATGTGAAGACTAGAGCACTAATATGAAAAATAAATTCATTAGTTCATCAAGATGATTGTAAAGAAAATTATGTCTTTCACATATGTCCGATTTCTTACAATATTAGACAGTCAATTCTTATCATATTAATCTATGGCATATCTAAATATAAATATTGGTCCCTGTTTTAAAAATAATACAGACAGACAGACAACACTTTGAATAACAACTGGTGGCAACTAGAGCATAATCCATGTGGCACATAGATACATTTGTGCAATGTACAGTAATCTGTTTTATGACACAACATATATTGATCACAATGCAAGACATAAGATATATTCAAAACTACTTTAAGGGATAGATTCCTTAAGAGAGGCTACACAAAATACCTGCTAGACAAGGCCCAAACAGAAGTTGGAAAAATGGATAGGAATAATATGATATATGATAGCAGTAATAAAAAAGATAGGAAATTAAAAGATGACAAACCAATCTTTATAACTAACTATAGCAATCAATATGATGAAATTGTTAAGATCATAGAAAAATGCTTACCTATCTTAAAGGGAGATGAAGCTCTATACCCATGGGTAAAAGACGGGTGTAAATATGTCTCCAGGAGAAACAAAACATTGGGAAATATTTTATCCCCAAGTGAAGTTAAAACAAATAAGACAATTGTGGAGAATAGCTGGTTCAAATGTAAAGGCCATTACAGATGTGGCACAGGGAGTTGTAAAGCATGTACATATACACAGACAGGAAAACAATTTCAGTCCTCAGTAACACAAAGGGTCTTTGACATAGATGATTGCACCAATTGTCAAACTACTTTTGTAGTATACTTGGTTACATGTCTCAAATGTAGCCTACAGTATGTGGGACTTACTTCTAGAGAAGCAAGAGATAGAATAAAAGATTATCTGGGGGGGCAGAGCCGGCCACAGCTAAGATGGCTGCTTAAGCCCTGAGCTCTGTGAAGGGGACCGGAGATAAAGAGACCTAGATGGGTCCAATGAAGGTATAGAGAGACACAAGTGAGCGGATCGTGCACCGGCCACCTCAAGGTATCTAACAATGCCCATCACTTTCTAAACCGCTGCGCATAACCTGAACGAGCAGGCTGTAAAAGATCACAGCAGCGGTAATGCAGTGAGGCAGAGAGGAACATACGACAGGGCGGCAAAGAGGAACATAATATCTCAGCAGAGAGGATTGTCCTTTATGGGGTGAGCATTGGAGCATGCAGGGGTAATTTCTTAAGGTGGGGGCAAGACTAGACCACACCTCGCAAATCAAAGCAGGCCTTATCAGAGAGACGGCGCTGGAGGCGCAGAAAGTACATAGAGCTGAGGTCTATTAAAAGCCATAAAAAATGCATAGTTCTGAACAGAGCGGGGGTAAAACAGCACTCGTAATAAAGTGAAGAAATACAGCTTATAGGTAGAGATCCACATCTGCACATAAACAAAGACAGCGCAATTGGAGTGATTAACACGATTGTTTGCTTAAACTGGGCCTTTTCTACGCTCACTCATTATTTTGTTTTGGGTACACTATAGTGACAAAACTAAGTATGGCTAAAAAAAAAGGCATTAAACCTACTAAAAACTCTCGCACCCCCTTGAACAAAAGTCAATCTGTCAGTGCATTCTTCAATGCTTCTGAACAGAAGTCACAAAAACGCCAAACTATCCTCTGCACACCACCTTCTCCAAGTGATTCCCCTCATCACGCTACAGAAACAATGGACACTAGCCAGACCTCAATTCCATTGCACATTTTATCCTCTCTTGCATCAACACAAGATATTGCTAAAGTGGTCAGAACCTGTATAAGGGAAGAATTGCAAGAGCTTAAGCAAGATATGCATACCCTAGGCTTCAGGGTAGAAGCAATAGAAGACCAGGGAGATATCATGAGAGAAGATCTTACAGCTATACAAGACACAGTAGGACAGCAGGCAGAACTGATAACATCCCTACAAGACAAACTGGAGGACCTTGAGAGCAGGGGCCGAAGGAAAAATATAAGATTAAGAGGGGTCCCTGAATCAGTTCTTCCAAAAGATCTCCCAGTGTATTTACCCGCTTTGTTCACACACTTGTTAAATGATTCCAATGCTGCAAACATACAATGGGTTTGGGCCCACAGAGCCCTCAGGCCGAAACCCCCAGACACTGCACCCCCAAGGGACATCATAATAAAATTTAAAGTATTTTTGGAGAAAGAAAACATTATGGCCGCCTCCAGAAAGAAACAACCAGTTCGGTTCAGAGGGGTCGTTCGTTATACAATTCTACGCTGATTTGGCAGTGAGGACATTGCAGAGAAGAAAGGAACTATCACCCCTAACCACACTCCTGAGAAACAAAAAAATCCCCTACAGGTGGGGATTCCCTTTCCAGCTACTGGTTCTCCACAACAATAAAAGAGTATTTTGTTCTTATCCATCGGAAGTGGAACAGTTTTGCAGATTACTGCACTTAGAACCTCCTGTAATGTCTATACCGCAAACAAGTCCAAGTAAAGAAGGGACAAAAGCCCAAAGGAAACCACAAGGACAGTCATGGGATATTGTCCCTACACAAAAGAAAAAAGGGAAAGCAATACCCAACTCCTTTGGGGTATTGAGAGAACAGAGACTTACTAAAACCGCAAATCAAGCTGCTACGGATGAAGACAACTCTGCATCGGAGCCTGAGGACTCGTAAATATATGATATTTCATGATTCATGTTTTTCTTTGCTAACTTAAGATTAAGATAAAACCTAGGTTTTATCTATAGGTGGTAAAAATAGTGTCAACAGGTGTCCAGTTCCACTTTCATTTTTGCCTTTGTATGTTATAATGTCTTAATTTAAATGCCTAGATGTAAGCGATACTTTCATTCAAAGGTCACCCTATATATGACCCCTAAGCATCATATCAGTTATTTTCTAATTTTGAAATCTAGAAAATGTTTGTTCGAAATTCATTTATTGCTGTTTTTTATGTTATGCTAATAGTTTGTACTGTTAACATTGAGGTTAAATACTGTACAAATACTTTCCAAGTCTTAAAAGGTATAGCTATGATGTACAGCTGTGGGTCAGGCCCTGACATAACATTCACATGGACACTGAGGCCAGAGAGTCATTGTTACAAAGTTAACCAGGATTACCCAATATCCTTATGTAGACTCAGACGACTAAATGCTACATATAGGCCTACATCTCTCCAATACACCCATGACAAATATTATGGCACATAATTTAAATATTATATCCCAGAATGTAAAAGGATTTAATTCACCCCAAAAATGAGCAACAGCACTAGCAGATTTACATAAGCGTAAAGCAAACATCCTCTTCTTATAGGAAACACATTACAAAAAACATAGGGAACCTAAATATCATGGTCAACATTATACACAATACCATAACTCGTTCACGCAAAAGAAAAGAGGAGTCAGTATCCTTATTGACAAGAATACTGCTTTTCAGCATATTCAGACATCTAAAGATAGAGAAGGTTGGTTCTTGGGGATTTTTGGGCTCCTATATGGAAGCCCGGTGACCCTCATAAATATATATGCGCCAAATAATAAACAAACTGCCTTTTTTAAGATGATGTTTCAGAGAATACTGGACTTTTCTAGAGGAGTCCTCATACTGGGAGGGGATTTTAATTTCCCAATACAACCCCTTATAGATAGCTCAAACTCCAAATCGGGGGCGTCCCTTAAAACAGCTCGTTTTCTTTGGAAAATGTTAAGAGAACACAACCTTTTCGATACTTGGCGGTATTTTAACGGGGACAAACAAGATTATACTTTCTGTTCGACCCATTTAAAAACCTATACTTGTTTAGATTACTTTTTCATTAATCAACTAGGCCTACCATACTCCAAAAATTCCATGATAAAACCGACCGCATGGTCTGACCATTCTGCAATGCTTATACAATTGCAATGGCCCAACACTAGGAACTCTGAGTTTCAATGGAAACTAGATGATTCCCTGCTAGACTCTGAAGACAGAAAGGAGAGACTAGTCAATTCACTTAAAGAGTTCTTTGAAATTAATAAAACTACAGAGGCAGATAACATAATTTTATGGGAAACACATAAATGCTATATAAGAGGAGAATTTATAAAATATAAAGCTCAGAAACAGAAATTAGAAAGGTATCAATACATTGATCTCACCACACAACTCTCAAACTTGGAAATACACCATAAGAAAAAACCCACAGACACCCACATTCTTAGCAGATTGCAGGAGTGTAGATACCAGCTCAAGGAACTTCTTGCCCAGTAGCAGTAGACCATTGCCCAAAAATATAGGCAAATATTTTTTTATGAGGGCAACAGGGCAGGGAAAATGTTAGCAAGATACCTGAAGGTCAAAAAACTAAAATCCCATATACATGAACTACACATCTCCAAGACACACAAAATTCATACTACCCCGGCAATTATCACACGATTTAAGGAATACTATGATAAATTGTACAACTTAAACACCCCAAACTCCCAAATAGATCCTGGAACCAGTATATCCACATATCTGGAAAGCACTAATCTCCCAACGCTAAATGATGAACAGAAATCAGAACTACTCCGAGCCATCAAAAACCTGAAAGGGGGGAAGAGCCCAGGTCCTAACGGGTTTTCAGCTTGTTACTACCAAACCTTTCAAGATATTTTGACCCCACACCTCTTAACCCTCTTCAATAAAATAAATAAAGATAACCCTTTCCCTCAAAATATGGTAGAAGCGCACATAACAGTACTTCCCAAGCCTGGGAAACCCCCCAATACCCCGGCCAACTTTAGGCCGATATCACTACTTAACGTAGATATAACACTATTTGCAAAAATAATAGCTGCACGACTTAACAAGATACTCCCCTTAATAATCAACACCAACCAGGCAGGCCTCATACCGCACTGAGAGGCTAGAGATAACACAACTAAAATAATTAATATTATTGACTATGCCTCCAAGATGGAAATACCAACAATATTTTTATCTGTGGATGCTGAAAAAGCCTTTGATAGGCTAAATTGGGACTTCTTAAAGGCTATTTTGTATAAGTTTGGTTTTGGCACACTTATAATTGAAAAGATTTTTGCCCTATACAGATACCCCTCAGCTAAAATACTTTTGAATAACTCATTATCTTCACCAATCAAAATCACAAACAGTACACGCCAGGTATGCCCGCTATCGCCTATACTATTTGTAATAGTGATGGAAGCTTTAGCGACAAATATAAGACAAAACCCTGACATTTCGGGCATTACTATACACAATAAGGAGTATAAAATGCCACTTTATGCGGACGATGTTATGCTGACCCTTACAGACCCACTACAATCCTTGATGGCCCTATCCACAGAATTTTATAGGTACAGTGATGTATCATATTTCAAAATTAATTAATCTAAGTCGGAATTCCTCAGCCTCAACAACACTCAATATACCATACAGCAAATAGAACAAACATTCTCCTACAGACACAACACCACTTCTATTAAATACCTTGGGATACAAATACCTAACGATAAAGACAAATTGTTTTCCCTGAACTTTTTGCCACTACATCAAAGAGTTAAACAGGAACTTCAGGACTGGACATATAAAACTATGTCATGGTTGGGCCGAATCAGTGCCATAAAAATGATGATACTCCCAAAGATATTGTATCTGTTACAGGCTTTGCCTATCCCCATACCTGAACAATACATGCAGTCTTTACAAAACACTATTAATGCCTTTATTTGGTCCAAACACATGACTAAAGTGTCAATGAAGATGATGTATATGCCCAAAGAGAGAGGTGGCCTGGGGGTCCCAAACTTAATGACATATAAATTAGCAGTACATTTGATGCGCATTATTAACTGGTGCAGGAATTAAACTGATAAGGTAGTTGTGGAAAGGGAAATTGCAAATTTTGCTAACCTTGGAAGTATGTGTTGGTTGTTAGGACCACAACGGAAGGCAGTACTTAACACCTTCCTGGCTCATTGCCGAAACTCTCAAACAATGAGATAAAGGGCTTAAGAAAGACCCCACACTCTCATCTAATCCTTCCCCACTGACGCCAATCCTAGCAAATCACATCTTTGAAGGCGAGGAAAATGTCAACCCAGGCCTGACACATTCTATCCACACACTAATCCCCTTCCACGCAATACTGGACAACGGGAGACTACGCACACAGCCAGAATTACTTAATCTAGGCATAACACATTTTAATCAATGGTTCAAGTATCATCAGCTAGCTCACACAATTACTTCACATCCAGAAAAAACTAAAATCAGCAGAACGTTAACCTCGTTTGAGTCTCTATGTTACACGACAGTAGTACCTAGGGGACACTTATCCACCACATATAAATTAATAACGCAGGGAATATCCCGAGGGCTTCCCACATATACACAAAAATGGGAAGAAGAATTGAACTCCAAGCTTTCTGAAAAAGAATGGATAGCTATCATCTCTAAGATGAATTCCTCAACATCTTCGATGAGATTCCGTGAAACAAATATGAAATTACTTAGTAGATGGTATTACACACCTCAGAGGCTAGCACAAATCTACCTAACAACAAACCCCAATTGTTGGAGAGGGTGTGGTCAAGTAGGCTCACTTACACACATATGGTGGAGCTGCCCCAAGATAGGAGAATACTGGCAAGACATAGCTAGAGAGATAAGCAAAGCAATCCAAATCACTCTACCCTTAGATCCCTGGACCTGTCTGTTCCATAAAGCAGTCAAACTAAAATGCAAACTGAGGTCCGCATTATTATACATAATGTTAAACTGTGCAAAACAGCTGATCCCCCGACTATGGAAAAAAGATTCAATACCTTCAATAAGGGAATGTAGAGAATGTGTAAAGTTAGTGTTGTCCTCGAAAAATACCATTACTATAAACTTAATAGACTAGAAGATTACTATGCTATTAAATTCATTTGGGAAGAATATGTTTATACAACAGAATAATTGGTTGAGGCCTATTAAGAGAAGGAGCTAGATTAACCTATAACTGTGACCATGATTGTAATTGTATTCACAAAACCGACAATATCACATTGTATGATTACTGATTGCTAATTATTGTAACCTCAAAATTTTGTAAATTTTATTGTTATAAATAAAAAAAAATTCTTGAAAAAAAAAAAAAAGAATAAAAGGTTATCTGAACAATGTCAAGTCAATAGCACCTAGTTCACAAGTAGCTGCATACTTCAAGCATGTACATAGCGAAAGAATAGATAACCTGAGATGGCAAATTATCGAACATGTAAGAAGAACCCCATACAGGGGTGGGAACAGAGAAAAATTACTCCATAAGCGGGAAGCTTTCTGGATCTTCAAACTGAAGATCAGAGTGCTCGGACGATTAAATATACAAGCTGACTTAATAAACTTCTGGGAATAAATTAATTTAAATTTTTTATCTATCTATGGAATACCTCTAACAGGGGTTATATGTAGTCTATATAGGTATCTATTTAGGATGCAATTTAGCAAATATCTATCATAGTGGACTGACTCTCTAACTTTTAGATATTATCATTATAAAATCATGGGAAAGGATTAAGAAGCAATAGAGAAGGGCGTAATATGAGACAGTTAGTCTTAACCTTTCCTCTGCATTCATACACCTCATAGTATCTTAAAGCTCTAAAATATGAGACAGTGGCCCATAGTTATCAAGGTCTGGTGGACCTGATCCGACACTGCGGATCAGGTCCGCCAGACCTCACTGAATACGGCGAGCAATATGCTCGCCGTATTCAGCATTGCACCAGCAGCTCACAAGAGCTGCTGGTGCAATGCCGCCCCCTGCAGACTCGCGGCCAATCTGGCGGTGTCTGTCCGCCTGCTCAGAGCAGGTGGACAGGTTATGGAGCAGCGGTCTTTGTAACCACTGCTTCATAACTGCTGTTTCTGGCGAGCCTGCAGGCTCACCAGAAACACGGGGCATCAAGCTCCATTCAGAGCTTGATACATATGCCCCAGTACCTATACATATCTAACATAAATGGAAGATGTGATTGAGCCAAATAATATGAAATCCAAGGGGATTAATATGTAATATGAATTGCGACATATAGTGTTCTCATAGTATTATGGTATCTCCCGAAAATGCTCTATGTTAGATGCGGTAATATCTCCATATGGTATGCGTGTGAAATATTCACTAGCCTGATATAATAGTAAATATTGGTAACATTGTCTAAAATATTGGGAACCTAGATATTTATTACTTATGTTTAGTTCAGGTTAATATGTATCTAACACTAACAATCTGAAAAACTTTTCTATTGATATGTGTTTTCACACTAAGATATAGAAATAAAGTAGATGGAATTAGTCTTCTATGTAACTGATTTAATTTGCCTAATAAATATTTAGGATACCATAGGGAATTACCGAAATATGGCTATTATACTTATGAGATGTATGTAAGTGAATTGTTGATCTGTTCTGTACCAATAGTGTAACTTATGTTACTGTGAAGTATTATAATGTGTACTATTCACTATCATACAACAAAAAAGGAAAGAGAGCGCCTCATAGTGCAAATATCTCTAAACCAAAAAGTGATAGAGTGTAGAGGTTTCCGGTTAAATGGTACTCACAAGTGAAGTGGCACTTTAAATCACAAAAGTGCAGACAGGCAGGCTGACATTTAACAGCAGTCAGTACGCTGGCAAATGCAGTGGTAAAGTGTAGTGCTGAATCTCGCTTGTCCGGGGACCATCAGAGGAGACCCTGGTGATGATTGGAGCCATGCTCCACAGCGTGTATCTAAATCCTCGTAGACCAGGTGCCGATTGTGGACCCAGAAGTGGCAAATGGTTTTGCGGTAAAACTCTGGTTAGTCCCACTGTAAGGAACTGCAAAAGGTATCCTGGTGTGGATAGATCCGTGCTGCAAGGCTAAAAGGATGCTAGAGAACAAAGCCCCAGTAGCGTCTCAAAGTTAGTAGGTGAGAAAAGGAATTCAGAACAGTCCAATAATAAAGTTAAAAACAATTTATTTGAGCTAATAACGTGTTTCTTGGCCGCTAGCTCCTGGCCGTTTCATCAGATAAAGACCCATGCTGCTCAGGTCTGATGAAGCGGTCTTAGTAACCAGGAAACGCGTTGTGGCAAATTTGATTTTAAATAAATCTTCTATTTTTAATAATCACGGCTTATACTTTTTCATTGGACTAAAGCACTTTGGGACAATATCCACCAGTTACATCACAGTGGGACTATAACACCGAGTTCGGCTAACAACTTTTTCACCAAAGTCGAGAACTACCAGCCAAGACAGTTTGTTTTTGCAAGTAAACACAGTGCGCTGGACAGCTGTGAGTTGTCCAGAAGGCTTTTGTGGCACTTATCAAGTGCCTTATACATTGAGAGTATGGTTACATTGTTGTTTGTGTAGATTTTTTACACACTGATATACACTATTGCGGTGCCCTTGTTTTCTATCTCTCACATCTACAGCACCTATCCGGAGGGATATTATGGCTCTGATCAGCGATCTGGACAGCTGCTAATAGTTCAGAAGATGTTGGTGGCACTTATCAAGTGCTTTATCTCTTGTAAGTAGAAATCATAGTTGGGGTGCGCTGTTCTTTTACTCGTACGATACACACTATTTGGCGCCTCTTCTCTTCTTTTTGTATATTGAGACACTGAAACTGTCAGATGTTTGGCGTTTGATTTATCGCCATTCCAAGTTGTGGAGAGAAAGCAGTGAAGTGAGGAACGCTACAAGCAACAAGTAAAGAAAGTAAGTCTTGCATGAAGTTTGACTATCATTACTTATGTACATAGCTCTGAAGCCAGATTGTGACGCTGGCAATTTTCCACCCACACTGGGACACTTACATGGAAAACACTAACGGATATATTTTTAGAGTTGGGCGATAGCTGTCAAAACCAGCGTTAGAGGCTCCTAACGCTGGTGTTTACCGCCCTCTGGTATTTGGAGTCAGTCAGGAAAGGGTCTAACGCTCACTTTCCAGCCGCGACTTTTCCATACCGCAGATCCCCCTACGCCATTTGCGTGTCCTATCTTTTCAATGGGATCTTTCTAACGCCGATATTTAGAGTCGTGGCTAAAGTGAGCGTTAGAAATCTAATGACAAAACTCCAGCCGCAGAAAAAAGTCAGTAGTTAAGAGCTTTCTGGGCTAACCCCGGTTTATAAAGCTCTTAACTACTGTGCTCTAAAGTACACTAACACCCATAAACTACCTATGTACCCCTAAACCCGAGGCCCCCCACACCGCCGCCACTCTATTAAAATTTTTAACCCCTAATCTGCCGCTCCGTACACCGCCGCCAGCTAAGTTATCCCTATGTACCCCTAATCTGCTGCCCCTAATACCGCCGACCCCTATTTTATATTTATTAACCCCTAATCTGCCCCTCCAACGTCGCCGCTACCTACCTACACTTATTAACCCCTAATCTGCCGAGCGGACCGCACCGCTACTATAATAAAGTTATTAACCCCTAATCCGCCTCAATAACCCTATAATAAAAAGTATTAACCCCTAATCTGCCCTCCCTAACATCGCCGACACCTAACTTCAAACATTAACCCCTAATCTGCCGACCAGAGCTCACCGCTATTCTAATACATTTTTTAACCCCTAAAGCTAAGTCTAACCCTAACACTAACACCCCCCTAAGTTAAATATAATTTAAATCTAACAAAATAAATTAACTCTTATTATATAAATTATTCCTATTTAAAGCTAAATACTTACCTGTAAAATAAACCCTAATATAGCTACAATATAAATTATAATTAATAGGCAACTTTGTATTTATTTTAATCAGGTACAATAGCTATTAAATAGTTAATAACTATTTAATAGCTAAAATAGTTAAAATAATTACAAAATTACCTGTAAAATAAATCCTAACCTAAGTTACAATTAAACCTAACACTACACTATCAATAAATAAATTAAATAAACTACCTACAATTACCTACAATTAAACCTAACACTACACTATCAATAAATTAATTAAATAAAATACCTACAAATAACTACAATTAAATAAACTAACTAAAGTACAAAAAATAAAAAAGAACTAAGTTACAAAAAATAAAAAAATATTTACAAACATTAGAAAAATATTACAATTTTAAACCAATTACACCTACTCTAAGCCCCCTAATAAAATAACAAAGACCCCCAAAATAAAAAAATGCCCTACCCTATTCTAAATTAAAAAAGTTCAAAGCTCTTTTACCTTACCAGCCCTGAAAAGGGCCATTTGCAGGGCATGCCCCAAAGAATTCAGCTCTTTTGCCTGTAAAAAAAAACATACAATACCCCCCCCAACATTACAACCCACCACCCACATACCCCTAATCTAACCCAAACCCCCCTTAAATAAACCTAACACTAAGCCCCTGAAGATCTTCCTACCTTATCTTCACCATGCCAGGTTCACCGATCCGTCCTCGGAAGTCTTGATCCAAGCCTCGGAAGTGTTGATCCAAGCCCAAGCGGGGGCTGAAGAGTGACGTCCATCCTCCGGCTGAAGTCTTGATCCAAGCGGGCAGAAGAGGACATCCGGACCGGCAAACATCTTCTTCCAAGCCGCATCTTCTATGTTCTTCAATCCGATGACAACCGGCTGATCTTCAAGACCTCCAGCGCGGATCCATCCATCTTCACCGACGACTTCCCGACGAATGCCGGTTCCTTTAAGGGACATCATCCAAGATGGCATCCCTCAAATTCCGATTGGCTGATAGGATTCTATCAGCCAATCGGAATTAAGGTAGGAAAATTATGATTGGCTGATGGAATCAGCCAATCAGAATCAAGTTCAATCCGATTGGCTGATCCAATCAGCCAATCAGATTGAGCTCGCATTCTATTGGCTGATCGGAACAGCCAATAGAATGCAAGCTCAATCTGATTGGCTGATTGGATCAGCCAATCGGATTGAACTTGATTCTGATTGGCTGATTCCATCAGCCAATCAGAATTTTCCTACCTTAATTCCGATTGGCTGATAGAATCCTATCAGCCAATCGGAATTCGAGGGACGCCATCTTGGATGACGTCCCTTAAAGGAACCGTCATTCGTCGGGAAGTCGTCGGTGAAGATGGATGGATCCGCGCTGGAGGTCTTGAAGATCAGCCGGTCGTCATCGGATTGAAGAACATAGAAGATGCGGCTTGGAAGAAGATGTTTGCCTGTCCGGATGTCCTCTTCTGCCCGCTTGGATCAAGACTTCAGCCGGAGGATGGACGTCACTCTTCAGCCCCCGCTTGGGCTTGGATCAACACTTCCGAGGCTTGGATCAAGACTTCCGAGGACGGATCGGTGAACCTGGCAGGGTGAAGATAAGGTAGGAAGATCTTCAGGGGCTTAGTGTTAGGTTTATTTAAGGGGGGTTTGGGTTAGATTAGGGGTATGTGGGTGGTGGGTTGTAATGTTGGGGGGGTATTGTATGGTTTTTTTACAGGCAAAAGAGCTGAATTCTTTGGGGCATGCCCCGCAAATGGCCCTTTTCAGGGCTGGTAAGGTAAAAGAGCTTTGAACTTTTTAAATTTAGAATAGGGTAGGGCATTTTTTTTATTTTGGGGGTCTTTGTTATTTTATTAGGGGGCTTAGAGTAGGTGTAATTAGTTTAAAATTGTTGTAATATTTTTCTAATGTTTGTAAATATTTTTTTATTTTTGTAACTTAGCTTTTTTTATTTTTTGTACTTTAGTTAGTTTATTTAATTGTAGTGATTTGTAGGTATTTTATTTAATTAATTTATTGATAGTGTAGTGTTAGGTTTAATTGTAGGTAATTGTAGGTAGTTTATTTAATTTATTTATTGATAGTGTAGTGTTAGGTTTAATTGTAACTTAGGTTAGGATTTATTTTACAGGTAATTTTGTAATTATTTTAACTAGGTAGCTATTAAATAGTTATTAACTATTTAATAGCTATTGTACCTGGTTAAAATAAATACAAAGTTGCCTGTAAAATAAATATTAATCCTAAAATAGCTACAATATAATTATAATTTATATTGTAGCTATATTAGGGTTTATTTTACAGGTAAGTATTTAGCTTTAAATAGGAATAATTTATTTAATAAGAGTTAATTTATTTTGCTAGATAAAAATTATATTTAACTTAAGGGGGTGTTAGTGTTAGGGTTAGACTTAGCTTTAGGGGTTAATACATTTATTATAGTAGCGGTGAGCTCCGATCGGCAGATTAGGGGTTAATTATTGTAGGTAGCTGGCGGCGACGTTGTGGGGGGCAGATTAGGGGTTAATAAATATAATATAGGGGTCGGCGGTGTTAGGGGCAGCAGATTAGGGGTACATAGGTATAATGTAGGTAGCGGCGGTGTACGGAGCGGCAGATTAGGGGTTAATAATAATATGCAGGTGTCAGCGATAGCGGGGGCGGCAGATTAGGGGTTAATAAGTGTAAGGTTAGGGGTGTTTAGACTCGGGGTACATGTTAGAGTGTTAGGTGCAGACTTAGGAAGTGTTTCCCCATAGAAAACAATGGGGCTGCGTTAGGAGCTGAACGCTGCTTTTTTGCAGGTGTTAGGTTTTTTTCCAGCTCAAATGGCCCCATTGTTTTCTATGGGGGAATCGTGCACGAGCACGTTTTTTAAGCTGGCCGTGTCCGTAAGCACCGCTGGTATCGAGAGTTGCAGTGGCGTTAAATTATGCTCTACGCTCCCTTTTTGGAGCCTAACGCACTGAAAACCCAGCCATTCTGTGAACTCTAAATACCAGCAGTATTTAAAAGGTGCGGGGGAAAAAAAGCACGCGTAGCTAACGCACCCCTTTGGCCGCAGAACTCTAAATCTAGCCGTTAGAGCGCTGTTCATAAGGGAATTTTTTTCTTTGGTATATTTAAAACTATGTCATCATGGTGCTGTTAGAATATGCTTATATATATATATAAAGCTAGTCCAAGAGTGAAATATTTGATTTATATCTCAATATTGTTTCAGCAAAACAGTGTAAGGAGTAATAAAGATATGTTGTATTTATATAAAAAATCAATGTCTTTATTTGAAAATTTCACTGTAAAGGAATTGTCTATTCCATATATTGATGTATTGAATTGGATAGAGCATGCAATTACAATCAAATATATAATTTCATCCTATCATAAAGAATATTTAATTATCCTTCTCTCTTAATGATAAGAAGAAAATATCAAAGCATAAGAGATGTATATTTATCTAATCTGTACAAGTGTAAAAATGTGTTAGTGTTGTCTAAATGTAGCCAACAACTGTCAAGCACTACCCAGGTGCAGAATCAAAAATGGTCAAGACCCTAATATTACATTAAAATAAATATAGCAAGAATCAAAGGAATATCTTTGAATACTCATAAATTGAGATTTGGATTACAATGGAATCCGACCTCTGATTTGTGATTCTTCTTTTTAAAAACAATATAAATCAAATTAGAGGATCCATGTTAATATAGATCAATGTGAAGGGATTAGGTAATGTTATGTCCAAGTTTGTATGACAAAGGTAAAGTATAATGAGGCATACCTGAGACAAACCCGGGCTAGAGGTCCCAGCACCAACATCCATATCTGTAAAATATTCAATCAGGATTGGATATCATTAATACAAATCAGGCCATGGACACAAACAATCATACTTTTTTTTTTATAAATTGACAAATTTAAACATTTTTTGTATTCATGTAAGTTCATTGTTTGAAAAAATGAATTTTTATTTCCAATCTTTTATGTTGTTGACTGTCCCTTTAAGTCATTTTATGTCTTCTTGCATTGTTATCAATTGTTAGACATTGATTGGTCAATTTTACTATGATATTGCTAGTATAGCTTTTGTAAAGTAGAAGATTGAAAATCAGGATACTGTATTCTTCACATATATACAAATTAACGTATACATTTTATCAACATGTCTAAAGTAATGCCACTGTTACAGCAAACACATGTTCACGTCTCTGTGCAATTATATCTTCCATGATGACGCAATAATTAAAAGCGTAATTGTGCATCTGTGATTATGAATTGATTTGGATCTAGTAGTGTGAGGAGTATACTTTGTAAAGCTTTAGAATATATTTGCAATTGTGTGTATCCCTTCACGATATTCAAATAGGACATTTGTAAAGATTGAATGATACCAATTAATATTTTTAACTTTTGTATGATTCGATATTCAATGTATGAAATGGCGGATGATAGGGATTTAACGGATGCGCAATTCCATTTTAGCTCTGTGACACATATTCGGGAGAGCGCAAGAAAAATCATTCCTATTTCATGTGTGATTAATCTAAATTCAGATATCTACCATCATATGTAATGTCTGTTGGGAGATCTATATAGGTTGAATATATGACTATATACACATTGCTTAAATATATACTCATATATTAATATATTATATGAAGTCTGATATTTACCTTGTTCAGATTCTCTACTTCCTTCTCCCAGGTCACTGATTGGAGATGCTGCAGCACTAGGCTCCAGGTCTTGAGTGTCAGAGCCAGCAGCTGGGGACTGAGAAAGGGTCGAGGAGCGTGCAGAGGCAAATCTGCTGGGGAAACGGAGATTGAGAAGGGTGCATAAAGTCTCCTCATGAGCTTGCAGGAAAAGTTTCCGTGGGGGTAAATCCTGCTTTCTATCCCTCCGACAGGATTTTATCCACTCCTTCATGAGGCGGACTTTATTGCGAATCTGCAACCTCGTATCCCTGAATCTCTACATGATTTGCTCCGTGGTCCTCTGGATGTGACACACCGATTTAACATCAAGGGTGATAGACACCCAGAGGGCCCTCCTAATATTTGGCTTTGTCAACCTCTTCTTAGTCCCAAACTGCTGCGGATAAAACTCCTCGACCACGGCGACCAGTGCAGCCTGGGAGACGTCATGCCTGCCGAGTTTCGTTAGAACAAATATATAGATATATAATGTATGTATAAGTACACCAGCAGGCATTAGAGAACTGACAAAAATTGCAACGTGTAATGGACTTTTATATGGTGAAGTAAACGGATTGGATAAAATACTGTAATTATGTTATCATGTCTGTGACACCATACTGACTCAAGCTATGTTTGTGTGATGAACTCTGATTGGCCGTTCATTAATGTTTCATGGATTCATATCTTTGTAACTTCCATACACATACCTCCTGGGGGTGCTGTTACAACATTTGGCATATAGACTTATTTGTAATTTTTGAGAAAGGTTTGCGTATATGTGTGACGCATATTTAATATAGGTAATTAATTAAATATTAATATATTTAGTTTACATTTGAACTCGATTTTATTTTTACTCACAATAGTAAATATAATCCAATCACATTAGTAAATATTTTACACATTTTGATGTTTAATATTGATCATGTTATTTCATAAAAATATATTTGATTCTAAAACGTAAACATTGTATGTATTCATTGTTTATAAAATAAATTTTGTGACTCATTGTTAAGTATTGAAATTGCTCTATTAAATGTATCTACAGTCCCAACAATGCACATCGATTGTGTGCTAGTGCGTGAAATTAGAATAGAAATCTCTAAAGATGCGAATCTCCTGTTGCAAGATACGTTTACCACGCTATATTTCAAAAATGGTGAAATGCGTAATTTGTATTTATAATGGACGTAACTTGGATTAAAATGGTTTATATTTTTAATTTGTAAATCAACGTTTCTGTTCATTATTATTAAAATAAAATCAAGATTCAATCAAAATTTGTCTCAACTGCTCAAATATATTTATGTTTGCCACGGTGTCTTTATTGTTAAAGGGACATTACACACAAATATTTTCTTTCAGGATCCAGATAGAGAATAAATATTTTGCTTCATTCTTTAGATATCCTTTACTGAAGAAATAGCAATGCACATGGGTGAGCCAATCACACAAGGCATCTATGTGCAGCCACCAATCAGCAGCTACTGAGCATATCTAGATATGTTTTTAAAGGAAAGTATAGCAAAAGAATGAAGATAATTAGATAATAGAAGTAAATTGGATTGTGGTTTAAAATTATATTTTTAATATGAATCATGAAAGAAATGTTTTTGGCTTAATCTCCCTTTACTGAGCAGATATGCAATATTGAAAATTATATTAAGACATCTGGCTAAACATTGAAACTATGCATTGTTGCCCACCCACAAATAAGTAGATATTTCACAGTAATGCTTTGCTGCTCATAGGCCTATGCATATCGTTTGTGCAAACTTAGGATAACATGAGAATGAACTATATGTGATTATTAAAGTCCATTTTTATTTTAGATTCAAATCTGCTATGTCTGAATCCTGGAAGATTCTATTATTTTTGCATTTCCCTTTCAATAAAAATGAAATAGCCATCACTAAAATAAAACTAAGTTAATTTTTTTAAATATGCACTGTGCAGTCATGTGTAAATATGAGAAAATATTTAAATATATGAGTGTATTTTATATACATATAAAAGGGACAGTAAACCAAAAAGATATTTACTTTAATACACTACAAATTATTGCATGTTTGATCCTGTTATATGAATATACAGTTTACCTGTGTGAGAACCTTGTTTGTAAAATGTCCACTTATCTCCATCCTTTCATGGAGCTTTTAAATGATTCAGTGCAGACTCTTAAAGGGACAGTATACTATAATATTTCTAAGAATTAATGTGTATACAATTCCTTATTATTTTATTATCAGCAGAGTATATAATGTATGAAATTAAATTGGTCATGTTAGTCTATGAATTATTCTTTTGAAGCCAAAACCCCAAAAATGTGTATTAGCTTGGATAGATAGTATGATCTAACTTTATCACATTTTTAACATATTAACTTCTTCTTCATTTAACATTTTAACTTCTTATATCTGCAAAACAATCAACCGAAAAGATTTGTAATTTGTATTACCTTATGTATTGTATGCCCTACTGGGAGTGAAATATCTTATAATGGCTGTATTTATACAGTTTTGCCTTAAAGTGTCAGTAAACCTAAAATATAATGTTATCTAATTATGCACATAGTGCAGAATTATATAACATTATATTAGTGTGATAGTTATAAAACCTTAGATTTCCTTTGAATTTTTTTAAAATATGTCAGTTTATCAGACCCGCTCTCTGTGCTCTTCTGAGCGGGTCTGTTTTTATTGCACAGCGCATCAGGCCAGATGTATAGTCACAGCCCGGCCGCGCCATAACACTAAGTGCAGCTCACTCCTGCTCTGTCTGACAGCAGTGTTATGGCACGGTCGGGCCAGGCTGTGACTATACAGCTGGCCCGATGCGCTGTGTAATAAAAACAGACCCGCTCAGAAGAGTACAGAGAGCGGGTCTGAAAAACTGACATATTTTTAAAAAATTCAAAGGAAATCTAAGGTTTTATAACGATAACACTAATATAATGTTATATAATTCTGCACTATATGCAGAATTATATAACATTATATTTTAGGTTTACTGTCCCTTTAAGGACAAAACCATTAGGAATAGGTGGAGATACCATAGGAGAAATAAAATAAATTAAAATCAAGGGTAACAGAAATACTTCTAAAGATTTTATACACTCCAGCAGGTAAAGAGTATATTGTGAGAAATTATATTTAGAAATATCTATAGTTAACTGTCCATTAAAATGACTCCACTAGAGTGAAAAGTCATCAATATGGCATACAATAACTAGCTTGGTATAATGTGAAAATAAAAAGTTAACTATCATGGGCCCGATCCGAAATGCAGCATCGCCCGTAAAAGCAGGTGACGCCAAATTTTGTGCGGGTTTGGTATCTTATATATGGCGTAACCTAGAAGTTAACCCCTAATGTAATTCCCCTACACCGCCGCCACCTCTATTAAAATTATTAACCACTAAACCTAAGTCTAACCCTAACACCCCCTAACTTAATTATTATTAAAATAAATCTAAATAATATTAATAATATTAACTAAATTATTCCTATTTAAAACTAAATACCTATAAAATAAACCCTAAGATAGCTACAATATAATTAATAATTACATTGTAGCTATTTTAGGGTTTATATTTATTTTACAGGTAACTTGGTATTTATTTTAACTAGGTACAATAGCTATTAAATATTTAATAACCATTTAATAGCTACCTAGTTAAAATAATTACCAAATTACCTGTAAAATAAATCCTAACCTAAGTTACAAATACACCTACACTATCAATAAATTAATTAAATAAACTACAATTATCTAAACTAAAATATAATTAAATACACTAAACTAAATTACAAAAACAAACAAACACTAAATTACAAAAAATAAAAAAGATTACAATAATTTTAAGTTAATTACACCTAATCTAAGCCCCAAATAAAATAACAAAGCCCCCCAAAATAAAAAATGTCCCTACCGTAAACTAAATTACAAAAAGTAATCAGCTCTATTACCAGCCCTTAAAAGGGCCTTTTGTGGGGCATTGCCCCAAAGTAATCAGCTCTTTTACCTGTGAAAAAAAGAACAACCCCCCCATTACAAACCACCACCCACACACCCCTACTCTAAAACCCACCCTATCCCCCTTAAAAAAACCTAAGTCTAACCCCCAAGTGGTCCTTACCTGTCCTGAAGACCGGAAGAAAAGGTCCTGTTCCAGACGGAGAAGTCTTCTTCCAGGTGGCGACCTCTTCTTCCAGGAACCAGCCGGCGCGGAGCAGAGAAGTTGAAGACTGATAACCGCAGAGCTGAAGACCGTCCCCTCTGGAACTGAAGACCGGCGATGCAGGAACTGAAGGTCGGAGATGCTAGAACTGAAGACCGGAACCATGGAGCGTGGAGGATCCTCTTCATATGATCGCCGCCGTACACTGAATAGGAATTCAAGGTACGCGATTAAAAATGGCGTCCCTTAAATTCCTATTGGCTGATTTGAGCCTTCAAATTCAAATCAGCCAATCGGATGAGAGCTACTTTAATTCTATTGGCTGATTTGAATAGCCAATAGAATAAGAGCTACTGTAATTATATTGATTATTCACAGGTAAAAGAGCTGATTACTTTGGGGCAATGCCCCACAAAAGGCCCTTTTAAGGGCTGGTAATAGAGCTGATTACTTTTTGTAATTTCGTTTAGGGTAGGGACATTGTTTTATTTTTGGGGGCTTTGTTATTTTATTAGGGGGCTTAGATTAGGTGTAATTAGCTTAAAATTCTTGTAATCTTTTTTATTTTTTGTATTTTAGTGGGGGTTTTTGTAATTTAGTTTAGGGTATTTAATTATATTTTAGTTTAGATAATTGTAGTTTATTTAATTAATTTATTGATAGTGTAGATGTATTTGTAACTTAGGTTAGGATTTATTTTACAGGTAATTTGGTAATTATTTTAACTAGGTAGCTATTAAATAGTTATTAACTATTTAATAGCTATTGTACCTAGTTAAAATAAATACCAAGCTACCTGTAAAATAAATATAAACCCTAAAATAGCTACAATGTAATTATTAATTATATTGTAGCTATCTTAGGCTTTATTTTATAGGTAAGTATTTAGATTTAAATAGGAATAATTTAGTTAATATTATTAATATTATTTAGATTTATTTTAATAATAATTACATTAGGGGGTGTTAGACTTAGGTTTAGTGGTTAATAATTTTAATATAGGTGGCGGCGGTGTAGGGGGATTACATTAGGGGTTAATAATTTTAATAAAGGTGGCGGTGGTGTAGGGGGATTACATTAGGGGTTAATAATTTTAATAGAGGTGGCGGTGGTGTAGGGGGATTACTAAACTAAAATATAATTAAATACACTAAACTAAATTACAAAAACAAACAAACACTAAATTACAAAAAATAAAAAAAGATTACAATAATTTTAAATTAATTACACCTAATCTAAGCCCCAAATAAAATAACAAAGCCCCCCAAAATAAAAAATGTCCCTACCGTAAACTAAATTACAAAAAGTAATCAGCTCTATTACCAGCCCTTAAAAGGGCCTTTTGTGGGGCATTGCCCCAAAGTAATCAGCTCTTTTACCTGTGAAAAAAAAGAACAACCCCCCCATTACAAACCACCACCCACACACCCCTACTCTAAAACCCACCCTATCCCCCTTAAAAAAACCTAAGTCTAACCCCCAAGTGGTCCTTACCTGTCCTGAAGACCGGAAGAAAAGGTCCTGTTCCAGACGGAGAAGTCTTCTTCCAGGTGGCGACCTCTTCTTCCAGGAACCAGCCGGCGCGGAGCAGAGAAGTTGAAGACCGATAACCGCAGAGCTGAAGACCGTCCCCTCTGGAACTGAAGACCGGCGATGCAGGAACTGAAGGTCGGCGACGCTAGAACCGAAGACCGGAACCATGGAGCGTGGAGGATCCTCTTCATATGATCGCCGCCGTACACTGAATAGGAATTCAAGGTACGCGATTAAAAATGGCGTCCCTTAAATTCCTATTGGCTGATTTGAGCCTTCAAATTCAAATCAGCCAATCGGATGAGAGCTACTTTAATTCTATTGGCTGATTTGAATAGCCAATAGAATAAGAGCTACTGTAATTATATTGATTATTCACAGGTAAAAGAGCTGATTACTTTGGGGCAATGCTCCAGAAAAGGCCCTTTTAAGGGCTGGTAATAGAGCTGATTACTTTTTGTAATTTCGTTTAGGGTAGGGACATTGTTTTATTTTTGGGGGCTTTGTTATTTTATTAGGGGGCTTAGATTAGGTGTAATTAGCTTAAAATTCTTGTAATCTTTTTTATTTTTTGTATTTTAGTGGGGGTTTTTGTAATTTAGTTTAGGGTATTTAATTATATTTTAGTTTAGATAATTGTAGTTTATTTAATTAATTTATTGATAGTGTAGATGTATTTGTAACATAGGTTAGGATTTATTTTACAGGTAATTTGGTAATTATTTTAACTAGGTAGCTATTAAATAGTTATTAACTATTTAATAGCTATTGTACCTAGTTAAAATAAATACCAAGTTACCTGTAAAATAAATATAAACCCTAAAATAGCTACAATGTAATTATTAATTATATTGTAGCTATCTTAGGCTTTATTTTATAGGTAAGTATTTAGATTTAAATAGGAATAATTTAGTTAATATTATTAATATTATTTAGATTTATTTTAATAATAATTACATTAGGGGGTGTTAGACTTAGGTTTAGTGGTTAATAATTTTAATATAGGTGGCGACGGTGTGGGGGGATTACATTAGGGGTTAATAATTTTAATAAAGGTGGCGGCAGTGTAGGGGGATTA